>NW_021604782.1:12567363-12569616 GCF_004785775.1 Grammomys surdaster | reverse complement strand
CTCCCTCCCTCCCTCCCTCCCTCCCTCCCTCCCTCCCTCCCTCCCTCTCTCCCCTCTCCCCTCCTTTCTCTCTCTTCTCTTACACATCCTAGCTTCATCCCTCTACAACTAATAGAGATCTAAGCCCATAATTTGATTTACCACAGTTTTCTTCAGCTGAAGTTATAGATGTGACCATCTTCCAAATAACCAGAAAAGTAGCTACTAGACTCTGGGTTTATTATTGACCATGCTGGCCTGAGAGTATGTCCAGCACTGCCATTCTGCTGAGCCTAGGAATTCTCAAACCACGAATCTCACAGAGTCATCAGAACCCATTTGTTGTAAACAATGAGGGAATTTTATTGAGGGAAAACTGTTAAACCTACTCTAGTGCCTTTCTCAATGGAATATTATAATGGTTATTTAAAAAAAATATATCTTTAGAGAAGTGTAAATAAACCAAAAGGATGCTTTTCTCTTGTGATTCTAAGTGAAAAAAATGTACAACAGGAAGTAATTGTAAGACTCCTGTAATATGGAAACATGTAGATAGCTAGCTGAGAACATCAAATGAACAGAATTGAAAATTGTGCCTATACTTTAATTTCAAGTTTATACAAGTAAAAATGGTCTCTCTACACATTTATGTACACTGGACAAGAATATGGAAAAAATAAACATTCAAAGAACAGTAATTTTTTTCTGCATCCACTGGTTCAGGGATGATTGCCATTTCTGAATTCTAAAGATTTACCTGCAGAAACTGATGTGCTGTTTATAAACATACATAATTTAAATATCAGAAGATTTCCCCAGGTTGCTGTTGGACAGAACCTGGAGGAAGAGAAGTCTCTATACATTGTGTTTCTATTGTTTCTTTGGTATCTTTCAGGATTGCCTTAGCCCAGCTATGCCAGAATAATGTGTTTTCCAGGCCAAGAAGTATGCATGAATTAGAAAAAGGAGGTACAAGAAGAATACAGTTTCTGGATACAGCCAGAAACTTGAACTCTAACTCAGGCTTCCTCGATACTTGCATAACCTTGGATAAACCTTTCTTGCTCTCTGTCTAAGAGCTGTCCAGACAGCTCGTTCCTTCAGAAGATTTCTTGATGACCAGAGGTAGGGTCAGAGATACAAGTGTTTTGTGAATTAAACAAACAAATGAGTTATTCCCACCACCATTATTGCCTCCACCATTATGGTTATGCTGAAGTCTTCCTCACACTAAGATCCAAACTATTGCTCTAAGTATCTTCTGAAGGATTCTTAAACTCACCCAAGTGCATTAGGGCCTCCTTGTCCCATGGCCAAGTTGCTACTCCAGCCAACTCCTCCTCTGAAGAGTTTGCAAAGAAAATATTGAGATGTGTTGATCCGTCCAGTCTAAGAATGTTCTTTAGCTCATTAACATCCAAGTAGGCTCTGAAACATAAAAGTAAGTTTGGCTATTGCCATTGTCCTCCAATGGTAGTGTTCATACAGTAGGATCTTCCCCCCATAATTAGGAGTTCTTACTCTGGACACAGTAGCTGAACTCTTTGTAAGCATCACACCATTGCATTTCTCTGAAAATGTTATGTTATTTCATTTTACCGAAGGAAAAACAAATATGTTTAGCTATGAATGGCTGGGTTCAGTTTTGAGTCTAGATGTGTTGAAGAACCAATGTTTATACTTCTAAAGACCATGATATTTCGACTAAGGAAGGGGTAACCTAAAAGAATAGACTGAGAATGCAGTGCTTGAATGAGATAACGTGTCTTGGCTTCTTTCTCTCATTCATTCACTGTGGGCCTTGGTCATCTACTTGGAAAATGGGGAGATGCAGTAGAAGGTGTTCTTCATTTTTACATTACTCTTATAAGGAGGCATTGCCTTTTTTTAAAAGATGATAAATGTGTAGTCCAATGTTTTTAAGTAGGTCACACAAAAACATGGAGCTGGGGTTCAATGTTGATGCTGGATAGCTCAGAAATGTATTCTCTTCCCACTGAGGCATCATGCTGCCACCCATCGACCATTCTACATTCTGAAAACCTCTATTTCCTTATGTGTAAAATAGACTAAAGATGTTGAGCTTGAAGTTGCTGTCACTGAGGTGGTCATATCTTGGAAATGAATTAACTCTTCATGCTAGAGTAATTGTCTCTTCAGTGAAGAGAGAGAGAAAAGAGAGGGAAAGAGAAAAGTTAAAGAACAACATCAAAAAACAGAGAGAGAGAGAGAGAGAGAGAGAGAGAGAGAGAGAGAGAGAGAGAGAGAGAGAGA
>NW_021604782.1:12552555-12567353 GCF_004785775.1 Grammomys surdaster | reverse complement strand
AGAGAGAGAGAGAGAGAGAGAGAGAGAGAGAGAGAGAGAGAGAGAGAAGGAGACAGAGAACAAGGGAGAGGAGGGAGACAGAGAGACATTGAGATCCAGCTATGAGATTGCGGGGGTTAAAAAAGAGACGCATATTCTGTATGCTCAAGAAATTATCTTGGATTATCCAATAATAGCCTTGGATAGACTCACTTGCCAGAGCACAAATGCTAGGTGTGGGAAGCTGCCTCTGCTCTCTGCTTTGGTTAGACAGATATATTATTTTGCACTCATTTTCAATGCTACCTCTCTTGTCTCTTGTCTGTCATCCTGTGTTTTAGGAATCTTTATGAGTAGCTGACAGTCACTGTTGGGTGGGATTAGAAATGTGTCCATGTTTTTTTCTTGACATACACTATGTACTGTCTTCTTAGGGTATCTGAGTATATAGGGCATCTGAGTGTTTGTCTCTTGGTACCTAGATTTCAGCTAAGGGTTTTATATCTAGTGAGCCCTCAATAAAAATTGATAGAGTTGAGTTTAAATTGACCAATATTGAAGCTAAAATACCTAGGTCGTGGTCTCAGGTTTAGTGTTTCCTGACTCAGAGGCTACATTTCCTCATAATGACTCCACATTGAAATATATGACAACTACTGCATTCTGGCCACTTCCATCACAGGTCTGTATGAGGCCAAATGTCCATATGATCTTCAGTTTGATGATTAGTCAGAAGAAAAGATTATAGAGATAGCAAACACAGGCTTATAGTGCCTAATTTCTCGGATAGCATTATAAGTTAAAATATTGATTCTCCTTTTCTTTTAAGCTGCCCCCAGCCCATGGGGCAGAGAAAAATAATACAGAGAAGAGAATGAAAATACAGAGGAGCCTAGATTTTTCTTGGAGCAACAATTTCCACATTGTTTCCTTTCTCTCTCTCTCTCTCTCTCTCTCTCTCTCTCTCTCTCTCTCTCTCCAATTTGCCCCTTTCCCTCCAACTATTTCTTAGGCATAAGAGACATACTTGATTAGAGAAATAGTCTGAGATGAAAAAGTTTCATGAGGGGAAGACACACTGTAATAGGAGACATTTTAATTGGTTGTTTATTCAGTAGTAATTGTAGAGCCAATGTTTTCAAGAGATGATATTCATCCTAGCCCAAAGCAGAAATGTGGGTTGTTGGATCTTCTTCCTGGCTAGTATGTGGGGTTTTCTCATTCCTGGGAAGCCTCCATCTCTCAAAAGGCGTTAGGCTATTGGACCCACTGGCCTTTCTCCTCCCTGTCTCTCTTGTTTGGGGGGAATTTACCCAGCGGGAAAAGTAGCTTTGTTACTAAAAGATTTCCCTCTGTCGAGGTCTTCCACCAATGCAGAGTTAAGCTGGATGTCTCCCAAAGGCATCAGGGAGCCTTTCAACACAGAAGTCTGTGAGGCTCTTTATCATATCCATCTGCTTATCTCTTGAAGATTATGTAGTTTTTACTCTTCACTTTAGGCAGTAGATGGAAGAGAAGGCACCAGAGGCAGAAAATTTAGAAGATTATAGTATAGGGATATTTAACCTGAACAAAAGAAAATGACTTTTTTTTGTTCTTGACTTTCTGTTTTGCAACTATGGAAAGACTAGCAGTTACAGTTTAGATATGAGATGCCCAGGGGCTCTGTTGCCAACACATGGTCCTCAGCTCTTGGAACAATTTGGGAAACTTTGAGAAGTGATGAGACTAGCTGGAGGAAAAAGATTACTGAGAGGGTACTTGAAGGTTATACCTGGTCTTTTTCCTTCTCTCTGCTTTCTGCTTGTCATGAGGTAACCATCTCTCTTCCACCACATGTGCCTGCTTCCTGATGCTCTGCCTAAGCAGTAGGAAGCCAAGCAACATGGAGTTAGCCCTGTAATGCTATGAACTAAAATGAATCTTTTCAACTATAATCTGTATCTGTCAGGTATTTTGGTCACAGTGATAAGAAAAGCAGCTAACACATTAGCCTTGTTACATGTATTTCAAATTTGACAAAATTATTAAGAAAATAACTTCTACCTCATAGAAGAAAACAAAATAACTCTAAACATTGTTCACTAACTTACATGCTGCTACTGTTACACAGCAGAGAACAGAAGGACCTACTGCTGTTGTACAAGCCTGTTAGCTCTGAGACAGGTCAGCAAAATGGTAGCACACACAATATAGCTCCTCCCATTTTTCTAGTCCCTTACTTCCCCCTCCTTAAGTGAAGCTGCCAATTCCCTTCCACATTGTTCTCCCAGTTTCAGGTTCCAATATCTTTTTCCCAAATGCCTTTTTCCTTTTGCAACCTCAGTCACGCAAGATGGCAAAGTATCATTACCCAGAGCCCACTCTGTGTTTCTTAAGTATAGCTCCTCCTTAAGCATATCTGTGATCTTCCATCTTCTGTTTTACAATATACCTTCCTGAATTATAATCATGTAAAATCTTCCCCTTTGGGGGAAGTCTGGAACTCCTTGTAACTATCCTGACCATTTTCAACTGTATTTCATAGATTAGAGACACTACTTATCATGAGTGTTGGAGAGACTAGAGACATGGTGTTAATAACAATAGAAGATGACATTGACTAGTATAGGCTAACTTCTAATAAAATTAATAGAGTTGTAATCAGTTAGTGTTGTGATCAATACTCCAAACTTATCATTACCAGTAGCTGAGAAGGAAGATATAGACACTATTTTGTGTTTTATTCATATTATGAGCACACATCTCATTCATGAGACTATGGGCTTCAAACAATTATGTTAATCATTATAATTTATGTGCCTCTTGAAACTTTCTTCAAATTGCACAGAGAGATAGTAAGGATTTGAAGCTACTGGGTGGGTATTTGTCCTTTGGATCACATAGATCAAACCATGGTGAGTAGACTCAGGACTCAGGGAAGTGAGGTGATTTGCCTGAGGTCTTGTATCTCAGAGAATGATAAGGATCTAGCTGTGTATCTGACTCTTCAGACTTATATACATGTGATCTTTGATTTCAGAATCTTTATGTTGGTGAGTGAGATCACCTCTTGCTTCAGGTAGGAACAATTCCTTGTAAGGCTGCATAGCTTAGAACACTGATCATGATAGGGATGGTGGCCTCCCCTCATCTCCTTGATCTGGACACCCCCATGGAATACTTGCATGTGTATTGTCCATATCACACCTCATTACATACAGCTTTCGGCCTGCTCTGTAGCTTAAAGTCTGCACCTCTTCAATGAGCCTGTGAACTACATCACTGCTGTCCAGCTTACAGTCTACTAAAAGCTAAATGCATAGGAAGCAGATACATATTTAAATGAAAAGAGTTACCAAATCTTTGTCCTTAAGAAATGCTTTCCTGACTAAGTTGAGAACCTTATACTTTTTGATTGCAAACATTTTCATAACCTTACATTAAACAAAATGGGAACAAGACAGAAAGTATTTAAAGTGTCCTCAATCACATTTGACTATAAACCCAGGCCCCCGCTCCTGCTACATCCTCTCTTTGCCAAAACACCACTAACAGCACAACTAACAGTTGTTTGGAAATGGAAATCTATACAGGAATGCTCCTGCTAAACTTATGTCCCCTCCTCAAAGCTGTGTTTCTTTCTTCCTGCACATCTCATGCACCTGGATTCCACAGTGAAGGTTGTGGGTCCCCAGGAATGTCTGTTTCAGGGGGCCCAGCCCTGATTGCCATGGAGCCCAGACTTTACCCCTTTGCCAGAACTGCATTTCAAAGCCATGAGTGCAGTTCTGGAGGGAGATCAAAGCTTTCTCAACTCAACTGTCATTAGAATATTTTCTTTATGCATCTCACTCGCTGGTTAGTGCCAACAACATATTTCCTAAATGCACTGGCCTGAGATGGTACAACTCTGTAATAATCCGAATGAGAGAGCTGTCAGGGCCTGTTTTATTGAAGGAAGCAAAAGGGAACCACATTCAAAATGCAAAACAACAACAAATCCTTTACATGAAATCATCAGTAAAAATCTGGGAAAGACCGAAGTTCTTCAGTGCTAGAAGCACAGTACGCCGGTATACCTATTTATCCCTTTGAATGGAGGGTGGTCAGAGGTATGGCTCACAGGAAGCCCAGGTCAAATCTCATGTGCTCTGATTTTTATTCAGATTTAAAAGCAGGTCATCTTTCAGATGACTTCTTCTGTGCACAAGTGAGAGTGTTATTCTCCTGTGCTGCTCCCTGAGCTTTTGATGGGTGCAGGCTGGTCACAGAGGATGGTGCTGGACATGTGCAGGTGACCTCAATTTGTGGAGCATTTGTCTGAGCTGAGAGTGGGCCAAGCTAAAAACAGTTCTTTTGGGTTAAAAGAACAAGAAGCAGATGGCTATTTTAAGACAGACACAGAGGGATTTGAATCCTTCTTCTTCTGTGCAGTGGCCCTCTGACCTCGAACACGTGGCTCTATCTTTTTGACACTCAATTTCCTCACCTAATACATGGAGATTATAAAATACAACGTGGATGGGAATAACGAAACTTCAGTATGATGATGTATCAAAAGTAACTAGAAGAGCAGCACCAACTCATGACAAGGCCACAAGATGTTTCGTTCTCTTTTGAACCTGCTAATGGAGATAAAGGGCCCATCTCCCATTGCCTATTTAAGATAGCACCCCATCACTGACCCTGGATCTCATCACTTTGTCAGTGTGTGTATTCTCCTTCCTCACATGATGGATCACTCTGTTTCTCCAGCTCACAGAACAAGGTTCAGTCCTAGTACTGTCCAGTTCCAAATTTCAATTGCAGCTTGCCATTTCTAAGGAACCCCATGGATTCATGAACCGCTACTTCACTTTTAAAACACACTAGACCATTTGAAAATGATTATCAAATATAAAGATCAAAGCTGCACAAGGCAAGCCATCAAAGCAAGATAAACCTCAGAATGTTTATTGCGTCCATATTCTTGTTCCAAATAACAAGCTTTCTCCAAGCTGTGACCAGTTCTAAAACCTGAATTTTGTGTTTTATCCCAAGGGCCCTAATGATCTGGAATTTATTTTCCTGCTTAGTTTCATCATTATAAATGGCTAAGTTTTCCTCTCTTCTTTATCAAAAGACACACGCACACTTCTTAGAGTGTATATTAAATTCTTGGAATAATGAATGTTTGCTTTCTGAAATAATAGCTTTTATATGGAAGTTTGACCCCCTAGGCAAGAAAAATATAACAGCAACAAAGATAATTGAAAAACTGGTTATTCTTTCATTAATTTATTGAACAAGACATTCTTTCATTAACTCCTCAGTTTCCTCCCTTCATTCCTGGCTGTGGTCTTCATCCTTTCTTTCCATCACAACTTCCTTCTTCTCTATGCACCATCCATTCATTTATTCATTCATTCTTACTTTCATCTATCAACATTCATTGAGATTCTACTACTATATACTATAGCTAGAAACTGATCATAAAAATATGGAAGGAGAAAAGATTTACACTGTAAAAAGCTAGAGGTTTTATGAATGAAGTAAAGTAAATAGATGATACTAACACCAACAAAAACAACATAGTGAGATAATAACTTTAGGGAGTTTTCTATCTCCTAACACTACTGATAAACTTTCCAAAAACTATCCTTTTGAAGGTTTACAAAACTTGTAAAGTTTAATTAAGAGTCTTTCCTGTGTACATGTGAAGACACTATGACAAGATGAGGTAACTCCTCTTTTCGTAGGTCCTCTCACTTATCGGGGTCATGATGAGTCCCTGATGGATGCAGTGGAAAGAGGGTGAATATTTGGAGGATTAGAGGAGCTGTTATATTTAGTCTAAAGAATGGGGTCAGTAGAGGGTTGATCAGAACTTTGGCAGTGACAGGTTGATCAGAAATTTGAATTACTTACAAAAAATGAGATAAAATTAAGTAGAGATTTATAAACTTCCCGAGATAAAGAAGGCATTCAAAAATGGTGAAAAACATGCTATTGACTCTAATGTTTCTCGTATCATAAAAGGTGCCTGAGTGGTAAGAATTTTCACAGAATAAAAGACTCTACTCTTCCAGTGAATATATTACATTCATAACTACACAGCTGCTATTTTTCTCTTAACATTTTGAAAATCAGCTTTAGAAATGACTTAGGTAGAAGACAAGTGCAGGATCACCTGGTTCTTATCCAGTTCAGCTACACATATTTGGTTAATGTGACTCATGTCTCAGGACTCAGGACTCCACTATGTCTAGAAGCTACCCTGTGCCTTCTCAGAACCCAGGTCTTCTTCATAACAGCATTTATTTATGGAGCTACTTACTTATAGAAAATTTTAACATGATATGTTCATGCCTGGCTTTATGTACTGTTCGATGTTGTATAGCCATGGCTCAACACTGCACACATACACAAATGGTCATGTCTTTCCCTAGTCTTTACTTACAGTTATACAATGTTTATTTGATAGTACCAGGAGCTCAGAGCTCTCTAATTGTCAGAGCATCCCATAAAATTTGAAGTATCCTTGGCTACATAAGAAAACACAATACCTTGAAGCATAATATTATGTTTAAAAAGTACCAGTACAGCAATATGACAATTTGTGTCAAACTATTGCTTTTACAACAAAACTATGGAGATCTAGGATCCACAGCTTTCTCTTCCCACCTTCTAACTTCTTTCCTGTAGAACTCAAACCACAATTGATAAACAGTACAGTTGACCACATTGAAAGAAATATGTATAGCTCAATAATGACCCGAGGGTTTGTCTTTCTTATTGAAAAACAATTAAACAAAGACAAAACGTGTTTAATGAGTTGACGTAGCCATGGTATCTTATGTATAAGAAGTTATTCAGATTCTGGGTGCTATGTCTCTAGTTTGGCCATGTCTGGCCATGTGTGCCATATAACAGATGGGAAGGCTAACTAAATAACACTGAGTTTAGGAAGGATAAATCAAGAATTACATCATCACCAGAGGTTGTCAATAAGGCAGCATCTGGAATTTAGTCTGGACCATGGTTCCATATGAGTCACATAATCTTAGGCAAATAACAAATGTATTTGAAGTGAGAATAATGCAATCACAGCAGTAGGTGTAGATCTCTGTTGGTGACCTTTAACAAACCTAATAACTTTTCCATATTTTGCCTTTCCTGGAGCTAAAGCAGAGATGGCTTTCACGGGGTCATGTGTGCACAAAGTTCATGTTTGGAGAACGGATACTGGAAAAATGACATTGTATTGTCAAGCTCATTGAAAGTACCATTAAATTCAAGTTAGTTTTTGGAAAAGGGATGCTACACTTAGAGCTTGAGAAAAAATGAAGTAGAAAACATGCATGCTTCCCAGGTGTCGTCACTGAGAGTCACGGGATATTAACAAGGTTCTCAACTTGTCATCTAGCATAGCTTCCTTTCCTGGTGTACTGAACACATTGTACCTAATTAAACACAGGAGCTGTGAAACTCTCTGAAAGAAGGAACTGTCTCTTATGTCTAGTTACATCATTGTCCACATGTGACTTCACCTGTGCCTTTTAAAAGCGTCAAATCTTTCATTTGTATCACTATATCTATCTTCTCTTAATCACTTGTAGTGCATAGGAACCAGAGTTGCAAAACCAGCTTTGAGAATGTCTTGGTCTAACAAAGTATAGACCTGGAAGTTTCCCATTTGACATACAAAGAATTTTAAATAAAACGGAAGAAAGTGTCGGACTTCATGCTATTGTGTGACTGGAAGAATACAGTTTCCTTCTTTGTGCATGGCCAAACCGCAGGCAAATTGTGTTTTTCTACTAGGAATTCACTTGGGAAAAGCCTTCCCTTGTACATCTTCCACCATGTGTAAGACACGGAGGCACTTCATACTTCTGTGGTGTTACAGTCACCATTGCTCTCTGCAGCTATAAAAAATATTCAATAGTCAGAAGTCAAGCTCAAGGCTACGGACGGCTGTTCACTGTCTGAACTCACAAGAGGCTGGACTTACAAACATCAGAAACTTAAAATGGAGACAGTGTTCTCCCTGCTGTTTTACCACCAGACCACTAATACAACCTAGGACACAGAAAAGAGGACAGAGAAACAGAGGATGAAGGAGAAAAACAGAAGGTTCTTCTCAACAGGGACCTGCAAACTTGTGCTACTTATGCAAACAAATCTAGGAGAAAGGTCTCTGTGTTTATGTGTTAGTTCCCTAGTTTGGTGTTTACAGAAAGTGAGAGAGGAGGTGTGGAGGTTCTCTCCAAGGTGGCAGGAAATGCCCAGTAGTGATTTGCAGGATGATGCTGAGCTGCAATCACATTAGGAAAGTGACCCTCCCCACACTAAAAGGAAATACACTGTTGTTTGTAGGTCCAACCTTCCCTTGCAGCCTCATTGGCTGTGTTTCCTAACTGGAAGGGAATTTGACCAAGTGCTGAGGCTGTCATGGGCTGTCAGTGTCACCAGTGGATCGAGAGAGGAAAAGGAGAGTGCTGAGTTTGCCAAAGTTAGGATGGAAAATCCCCAACAGTCTCAAAGAGAGGCCTTCAAAAGGGCACCCAGTATTCTCCTCAGTCCAGGGAACCGTAGATGGAAATGCACATTAAACCTAGGAAAGGGGTGAGAGACAGCACAGCCTTTCAGATCCTGTCATACTGGAAGCTCCCCTGCGTTGGGTTGGCTGTGACCAGGAGGCAACTTGAGGGCTTGGTGCTGATATCATGATGGGCATCTTTCTGCCCTTCTGTTCCTTAACTTCACAAATACTTAGTGAGCCTCAGACTGGGCCCCAGACATGCCTTTTTTCCTTGTTAGAACTGTGCAATCTTAGTGTGGTATGCTATGCTGCTTAACTCTCCAGAAGAGGAATACATTAGCATATAGTATGGATAAGGCTCTTAGAATTCAAAGATACAATCTAAAAAAAAAAAAAAACATGAAACTCATAGCTGCTAAAAGTCAAATGAAAGCAGTGAAGGATTCAAATGTCTCTGATTCTTATTCCAGCCATGAAGTTCTAGTAAGAGGTTTCAGAATTGAGAAACAGGTGAGTGTAGGGTATAGAGGGAAGATAACAGAAGATTTCCCAGGGAAGGGAAATCCCAAAACAACAGCTGGAAACTCACTGTTGCATGTAGTGCTCATCTCATGCCAGGTGCTACCCCAAAAGGTGAATCGTATGCCATGGTGGCACTTCATCAAATCTAAACAGTGAAGCAGACTGTTCCTCCTATCCTGATGTCTCATAGTGGGCTGCTACACAGGGTTACAGTGGTATCAGATGGGTTAGTGGAAGTATACTCTAAATTGTTTGGTCTCTCAAACTTGCTATTTCACACAGCCCACTGCTTTGAGCTTCCTGCTATCCTAGTGTTTCAGAGCCCTGGGTAGTCTTTGTTAATTCCAGTCTCCCCTGTATCCTTCTGTCAATGACTAAAATGGTACAGTGTTCTCAGGTGGAAACGGACTGAAGGTGAACTTTACTCAGCATAAAGAAAACTCAAGATTACATTAGAGAAAATTAGATCAGGCACATAATAGGCACACCAACGTGCCTGCTCAGGTATACTGTGTTTTCAACATTAAAGCAGTCATGGTAACAACATCTAGCATTACCCACCATACTGGCGTGTGCCTCTTCATAATCATTGCCAGCACTGCATGGAGTAGTTTGTGAGTCAATACATCTTCTAATACAGCTAGACATTTGGGGTAATTGTCAAATAAACTAGTGCACAAACTGGATAAGTTTGATATAAGTGATGTGGTTCTTTGCATAACAGCACCAGGTCTGTGGCTAGTCCTTAAAAGAAAGTATTTTAAGAATGAAAGTAATCTGGCTAAATGCACTCAGTTTGTAGATTGCAGTTTGCTTCCGTCTTTGTTAAGAGCCTGTTGGAATGCAGTCTCTGTGAAATAAGTGCTGACAGGCAGGCAGTCTGTCTGTGTGTGCATGGAAGAAATGGGATGAACACCTACGATACCTACTATGTGCCAGACTCAAAACCAAGTGTTTCACACTAGTGACCTTACTTTGTTTTATGACATGTCACAGGATAGCTATTATCACCTAATTTTAATGGATTAGAAACCACCAACTCTTACTGAACAACACACCAGAGTCAGGCAGCTAGGGGAGAGTAGAGCCAAGATTCAAACCCTGGTCAGTCTCCAGCATGCATATTTTTTCCACTACACCAGTCCTGACTCCTGTTATTGCTGTAGTGAATATTAGTCACGTTAAATAAACTCTGATATTCTGATTATAAGATTCCAAGTAATTTCTCTTACAGGATTACTGGAAAAGAATGAACGAAGTTACTGAAAGAAAAAAAAACACAACAATGCCCTTTTCATCTGCAAACTGGTTAACACTTCCCAGGACTCCTTGTTATATTACTTTTATATGAGCCTCATGGCCACATAAAATAATATATGATGTGTGCCATCAAATATTATTTCTTTCAGTAGATGTGAAAATGGAGCCTCAGAGTTTAAGAGACTGGTCCAAGATTGCATAGCTAAGAAACTGGCCAGCCAAGGACACAGTGTGTTTCCCCTGAATTTTTATGTCTTCCTAATCATGACGATTCTTTCATGAGATGTTCAGTTGAGGAACGAATTGGAGCATCTACATGCATGGAGTCCCAACTAGCTCCTTCTTGCTCTCTGCTTCCATCTTCCCATCTCAGCCTTAGTTGTCCTACTGTGCAACCTGCCTCTTCTCCCTATGTCTTTTCTGTCATTGCCGAGCCTGGCCATACTGTGAACCTCTTTTGTCTCTACCACATCATGAATATTTCCTTAACTTCTCAAAACTCTAGTGGTTCTTCCTTTTCACAGATATTATGGGAACTTATGGTCTTGGTACTTCAATTGTAAACGAGTGCTCTGCCTTCTTGTCCATCTCTGGGATGGCTGTAATAACGGGACATAAAAGTGCAGAGTACAAACTCCTGGAAAGACAAGAGATTCTGTTTTGAAATCCAAAAGCATTTTTCAGTGTGCTTTGGCTGTTGAAGATATCTTAGCAAAACATGGGTGATGGGTGAGGAAATTAAGTATGCTAGATATAACCTCTCAAGTCCCTGGCGATCAGTTTCTAAGACAGTGGAACAATTGATAGTGGGGAGCTTGAGGGACTGAAACGTCGTGGGAATAGGAAATGAGATCCTGGCACATTTCAGATCCACATCAGATCTCTGTTTCTGGTGGAGCTGGGCTAGCCTACTCTCCATTACAGCTTGAGCTTCTTGTGCTCAGCAAGAAGGAACTGTAGAAAATGGCCTCTAATATGTCTTTAAGCTCTTATAGTCCTTGATACCTTAACAACTATTTCAGGTTAAAAGCATCTATAGAGTCAGAAGTTCAAGAGACAAAACTAAAGTTTAAATCATTTAATGGGACTCCAAAGGGCCTAAGAAAGATTACAGAGTTGACTAAAAGATAAAACTCCTTTTGTGAGATCTCCAACCATCTTGACTTGAATATAAAAACTAACAAAGATCCAGAAGATTTGGGATCTTATTCCAGGAGATTATTGTTACATTCAGTAATTACAATGACAATAGTAAGGAGAAAGCAAAGAAAGGGACTAGGAGAGAGTTTACCCAGTATCATACTTACTATTTTGAAAACTCGAGGACAAAAGTAAATCCACAGAATGTATCTTAAAAAGTCTGGCCATGGTAACCCTTGTAATTCCAGTGATGGGGAGGAAAGGATGTAGAAATTCCTGGATCTCACTAACCAGTTTTTCCAGACTACTTGGTGAATTCCAGACCAGTGTGAGACTATCTCAAAGAAAAAAAGTTGATGACATCTGAGATATGACACCTAAGGCTGTCCTCTGCACTCTACATATGTTCTTTCACATATATATTCTCTGACACAAGATAAAAAAGAAACTTATACATATCCACCTCCCTTTTCCACCAAAAACCATACACACACACACACACACACACACACACACACACACAAACTTACCACACATACACACCTCAGTTATACACCATATATGCACTGTACATATCAAACATACCACGCACAGAGACACACACACACTGATACACACAAACACAAACCACTACCACCACCACCACTGCCAACCACCAAATACACAGCCATGTTCACACACCCTAGATACAAACTACACACACATGAAGGCAAAGAAACATTTCCTCTATGAGCCAATAGTGGCAGAATAGTTGCTTTGCTCCCCCATTCAGTTTATATAAATGTCCATGGTTGCTGGTGTAATTCATCCTATGATTCTGTAGGGGTGGAGTGGAGAGGTTGTAGATTCCAAACTAAAGAATTGAGAAATTTGTCTCCCAGGCAGACAATTAAAATGCAAACTGTCAGTTGCCTTTCTGGCTTATCTCTGCCATGAGAAGAATGACTGAGGTTCACTTGTGATGCCTCTGTCTACTTGACTGGACACATAAAAAGGCTAGCCATGCTTATGAAGAATCGATGACCTCACCTTGGTTTATACTGTTAGAGAAAGTGAATGAAAGTGAAAAGAGGAAAGAGAGAGAGAGAGAGAGAAAGAGAGAGAGAGAGAGAGACAGACAGACAGAGAGACAGAGAGACACACAGAGAGATACAGAGACAGACAGGCAGACACATACACACACACACAAACACACACACAAACACACACACACACACACACAGAGAGAGAGAGAGAGAGAGAGAGAGAGAGAGAGAGAGAGAGAGAGAGAGGATGAGGAGTGGGAATGGAAGAAGGGAAGCTTAGACTAGGTAACAGTTCTCTGTGAGAAAAAAGTGAAACTTTTTTTTTTGGTTGACTTTTTGAATAGAACTGATCAGCAGATGGTCTTTTTATTTTCTTGCTGTTCTTTTCCAGTGGCTTACTTCCTCACTGATTCTCTCTGAGTCTACCTTCAGCATGGTCTAGCTTTCTCTCTGCTCTGGACATCATTCCTGTCTACTCATCGAGATGCCGCCAGCTGTTCTGTACCTCAGGGAAGTAGCCTCTGTGGATGACATGAGTAAGTCAGGAGAGAAAGGTAACATTGATTCCTATAGTTTGCTTCTGGTCAGGAGGCTTCTTTCTTTTTATAAAAGTCACAGTCAGAATCAGAAAGCCTTTCAGTCCAGCCACAATTTGTAGTTACTACAACTGCCCACTAATTTTTCCTTTACAAAAGAAAAGTAAAAAATATCTCTTCGTGTTTGGTGACCGTGAAATGAAGAGCTAAGGTTACTAGTTTGGCTAGCTTTTTTTTTTAATACTATATAAGCCATTGTAAGTATTTGTCACTTCAAAATCATCCCTCCTTCCACTCTCCTTAACCATTCTGTTTGAATGTACCATCTGTTTCACTCCAGGACCCTGACTATGACCTCTCTAGGGGATGGTTATTCCTGGATGCTTGATGAAATCACAGTTCTTCCAGGTAGCTGCCTTGTTTTTTCTATATACAATAATTCTCTATATTTTAAATCCCAATATCAGAAGGGATATAGAATAGTCTTCTTTTTTGTTATAGAGTATTATGTCATACAGTATTATTGCAGCTGATAAAGGAAAAGGTCTTCAATCATCTTACCTAGTTGTGCACTCTGTGATTTACCAGTATGGCAAGATACAATCATGAGAGTGCAACAGCTGTATGAATATTACGTGAGCAACAAACTAATCCATTCTATAGGGCAAAATGCCAGACTGATACTGTAAACCTGAGTAAGAACTCATGTGTGTGGAGCTCATAGGCCACAGGGATGGATGAATTTACTATTTCTATGTTCCTAAAGGACATAGTATCCAACTGTTCTCCAAATCTGTAACTCTCTACCGCTAGGTTTGTGTGGCTCTAGAACCTCACTAGAGATGTTTTCTTGCACATAGGAAGGGATTTATCAAAGAAACTCATAATTGGCCAAAGTACAAATAATTGTCTATGGAGTGCTTGGTGCCAAATGAAAGGTGTATATCAAATCTCTCCCTCTAAGGTACAGGTATCATCATAGAAGAAAGGGAGATCTTAACACCCAAGGATCATGGAAGACTAGAGTGAAACTGTCTTCTAAACATGATAGGATAGCATGTGCACTCATAAACACCAGTTGTGGTTGCCTGCCTGTGCATGGGGTAGGGATGGGGGTTATGAGCCCTCACTCCTAGCTGAGGGGCCATTAAAAGTTGATTAAACTTGGGGATGAGAGAGTAAGTTTCTTTAAGGGTATGGCCCTTGCTAGGTCAACCACATTCCCATGAAGGGCAGCATATTCATGAGTACATGGCCAACACAGACTGCACTATGCACTCTTTGGGTTATATTGGGGTGGTGGGAGAGAGGAGGAGGAGGAGGAGGAGGAGGAGGAGGAGGAGGAGGAGGAGGAGGAGGAGGAGGAGGGGGATGGAGTGGGGTATGGATCTCTAAGAGGTTAAGGGGATGAGTGCGTAGTGAGTAGTGAATATGTTTAAAATATTTTCTATGAATATGTGAAACTCTCAAAGAAGTAATAGGTGAGTTAAGAGATAGAGAGGAGGAAAACTGGTTCCGCAGTTAAGAGCACTTGCTCTTAGAGATAATCTAAATCCAATTCTGAGCATCCATGGGAGATGGCTTATAACTGTCTGGCTTCTGTAGTAAAATGTACACATGGTACACACACATTCACACACACACAAATAATAGTGATAGTAACAACAACAACAGTAATAGTGTTTAAAACAATCAGAGATAGAAAAGCAGTAATAATAGACATGGAAAGAGATGACGGAGAGAAGTCGAGCTAGATGGGTAGGGGGTAGAGAAAAGACAAGAGGAGAGAGAGAGAGAGAGAGAGAGAGAGAGAGAGAGAGAGAGAGAGAG
>NW_021604782.1:12515853-12552545 GCF_004785775.1 Grammomys surdaster | reverse complement strand
GAGAGAGAGAGAGAGAGAGAGAGAGAGAGAGAGAGAGAGAGAGAGAGAGAGAGAGAATATACCCCAGATGGGTTTTGCTTTGCTTTGTTTTATTTTGTTTTAGCCTAGTACTTCATTAAAAGTCACCTAAACAACAACAGCCTGCTTTTCATGGCTTCTGTTTTAGTCACCTCCCTGCTTTTGTGCCTTAATCCTTTTTCTCTTGTTTTTTCTCTTCCCCTCCTCCCTCTCATTTGTTCAAAGTCAAAATGTGAGTATTTATTTGAAACCTTCCACAGGTTTCTTTGTGCATACAGGAGAGCTGATTCAGCCAGAACCCAATAGCCCCAGCTTAGTCATGATGACAGAGGGCCTGGTGGGGCTCACCCTGGTCACAGAGTTTTCCCAGGCAGCAAACAAACAGACCCTGGCTTGAGTGGTCACATTGCTGGCACATGGCAGTGCATAGACATTTGGAGCATGCAGTCTCGTGATGAGAAAAGAGGAGGCCTTTGGAATCTGCCAGTGTTGCCTGCTGATTTTGAGTTATCTGGAACCTGGGGCCCCATGGTCCCTGTAGGCTAGCATGGGGACTCTGAAAAGGCTAGCTGCCATCAGTTCTGACTCAACCACAACCATCAGATTTCTCCCAAAGTTTAGTAAAAGCTAAAGTGACAGCTAACCAAAGCTTTAATGTTACCTAATTGTTCCTTGAATTTATACAAATCCCATTCGATGGCTTTAGAGTTATTAAGCCTAGGTTTGAGTTTAAGTCTTCCACACTTCAGCAGGATAACTTTGGAAATGTATCCTGCCATCTTTCAGAATCTGGAATTTGCTTAAGTAAAACAAGGTTGTGGTACCTGTCTCTCAGCCCTTGGCAGATGCTGAATAACGATTTGTCACACGCATCAGCGATAGTTATCAGATCGATGTGTGCACGAGCTTCAGCTATTCTCATTCTTCTTTCTGACGCTGCCTTCAAACATAGGTATTTCATTTATGTCTGGCTTAGGAGAATACTCTACACTGATCACAGAAAACCTGGGTTTTCCATTTGCTCAATGTTTTTTTACTGAATCATGCACATTGAGTTCTCTACATTCCCACTCTTTCCCATCACTCAAATGAACGTACTAGCTCCCATCTTGCCTCCTTTGTCAATTTCATCCATGACTCAAATGTGAGCAGAAGTGACCTGGAAGAGAATAGCCATACACTAAATCTTCCTTTGCATGCTGTATGAGTCTGTAACAACTGAGTGCCCAGGAGCCCTCCGTGCACCAGCAGGCTGAGCTTCCGTGCTTTGAGTTGCTGCCAGGCAGGTCATTCTCCTGCCAGAATCCTCATTTCTCTGAACATAGGTATTTGCCTGAGCAAGGGAGGCCCTTGCTCTTTTGAGAGAGAAAGAGAAGTATCAGCAGAAAACCTGCATATCTCGGCAAACGTGTTGAAGCCATCAGCAAGTCCAGGGTTCTGTGTGTTGGACAGAGTGGAAAAGTTCCCCATGAACCTGAGAAAAACAGGAAAGTGGGTATTGACACTTTCTCTAACTTCAAACTGAAGGACCCATATGAAACACAGTTTACCCTGTAGTATGTTGAGATTGCTGGTTTTAGTCAGCAGCCAGGACAGACTCTGTAGTCTTCAGCAGCAGACCTCTTTCCTTCCTGATTTTCAGGAATAATGCATGGGAAAGTAACTGTTCCTGCAGTTCTTTCTTAATCCAGTGTTTGACTGATGTCAAAATTATACCTATTCTTTGTATATACACTTTGTATATACATGTGTGCGTGTGTGTGTGTGCGTGTGTGTGTGTATGCTAACAGAAAACAGGATATTGTCTAGTATTTTATTTCATCATCCTCCACCTTGTTTTTGACAAAGCATCTCCCACTGAACTTGAAGCCTACCATTTTCCTAAGGTGGCTGGCTAGAGAACTTCCAGATTCTGACTGCTCTACCCTCTAAGGCAAAGACTGTGGGCATTCATGACTATGTATGATATCTACATAGATACTGGGGATTTGAACTCAGGTCATCCTGCTTTCACTTACCCTCTGAGCCATCTCTTCAATACCTTCTATTACATTTGTTGTTGTTGTTGAAAGTAAATACTGTTGTATAGATTTAAGGTTTAAATCATGTCTTGACAGAATAGAAACACAGGGAAAAGTCTGCGATAGTGAAAAAACAAACATATCTATCATCTCACATGCCTACCATTTTTTAATGACAAGAAAACTTTTTTTTAGCATGAATATTAAGTAAGTAAAGTGTATATTTATTATCCATGTTAGATTTCTGGAGATCTTCCATTGTGCTTCCCGTTATGACTGCTTCTGAGGACCTTGGTGAATTTCCATCTGTCCCAAAGAACTCTCCGTGACACACTCAAGTCTTATGGTCAGTGCTTTGCGAGGTTCTCCCTTACTACCCCTCCTTTCCTTAGAGAAGCATACTTATTAAGGTCTACTATATTGGAGGCCACTGAGATAGAGAAATGGTGTTTTGTGCATGTTCTTTTTGACCTCTGCAACTTAAAAGTTATCAGTTGCTCACTTCCGTATTACAGATCCAGGAAGATCCTTTAGGAGATCAAAAAGTTAAAAAAAAAATGGTAGAGTTGGGATCTGTACCAAGGTTCTGACTGACACAAGACCTACCAGCTCAACATCCATGGAACTAGGTCTGACAGTGGAAGATGTCTGGATCATTTTGTCCAGCACAAAAGCCACAAATCCCATGCAGCAAATTGGGTGATGGAATAACTAAACTTTACCTCTTACACTTTTATCTTCTTGTGTATCCATTGTGTGTATGTGTTGCTAAAGATTGAACCTAGAGTGTTTTTACTAGTTAGGCAAGTGGTTTAGCACCACTGAGCTATAAACTTACCCTTCTTTTATTTTTGAGATATTTTCCCAAGCTGACCCTGAACTCATTCTGTACCCCAGGAAGTCCTTGAAATTAAGATCTTCCTGTGTATCTCTCCTAAGTAGCTGAGATTATAGGTTTGAATCATCAGGTGTTTCTTGTTTTATTTATTTACAAAGTAAAAGTACTAAGCACAAATGTATAGATATAAAACAATAAGTAAAAATATAAAATAAAAGTAGTTCCATATACTTTTAACTGAGTTAACTTTAAGTATTAGCCTATGGCCAGAAGCTACTGAACTGGTTGCAACAGATATAACAAACACTATCACATACAGTATGATAGCTATTTGCATGCAGTGCTTTTTCCCCAGTTTAACCCCTGAGCTCTCTGAGAGAACAGAGCTTTGAGGCCTTCTTCGTGGTCAATAGCAGGCACTCAGTAAGTAGTCTCATAAAGGACTATGTATGTATGTATGTATGTATGTATGTATTCCCCTTGATAACCTTAAAAATAAAGTTGTGTTGCTCACAAGACTGCTGCACAGACTAGAAAAATGCCACAATGCCTTAGGAAACTTATGCATCCTATCTACAAAATAGGAACATCACAGTGAGCTCTTAACTGGACATCCATCCAGGAAAGTCTTACCTGTGTGGAGAGTCAGGATCAAAGCATGTCTTAGTGACATCAGTGATGTCTGGGTCACAGCACTCTCCACCATCAAAATTAAACCTTTCATAGTTGCAGTCCATGTCACACACACCATTCTGCTGCTTCTTCATGAACGCAGGGTAGCGCAGCTGGCGGCAGTCCCCACCATCATGGCCAGTCAGTGTATGGTTACATTCAGGATCGCATTTTTCATCTCCAATCTTGCTGATGTCACAGTTAGCTAGGATGAGGCGGTGTCGCAGAGAGGAACTGTTTACATCCAGTACCTCCAGCTCCCAGGAGATGTTGTAGTGTTGGAAGGCCTCAGCTAGCTGTTGGTGCTGAAATTCAATCTGCTGCCAGCTCACTGTCGGGTTTTCATGGTGATCATCATAGATGTTGACCACACGATAGCGTACCACCTTAGGCTGCCGGAAACTTGGGAGCTGATTGTAACTGGAGATGACTTCTGTGTTGTCACACAATGTCTGCCCACAAAGAGGGGGCTCCAAATTAGTGTCCAACAGGAAGCCATGGGCATTGCTGAATTCTACCCGGGGGCTGTTGCCATCCTTCATGGGGGACCAAGTGCGCTTCACATTGTCCCAGTTCTCCTGGAGGAGGAGCTGAGGTAGAGGGGTGTGGAGGCCACGGGTTTCCATGTCGGATAGAATCTCTCGCTGAGTCCTGGCTACTTTCCAGAGACTGAAGTGTTCAATGTGGCCCCGGAAGTTGTGATTCAGAGCACTGCCCCCCAACATGAGCACTTTGCACTTCTGAGTCAGTGGGCTGAATATGCCACCTACTTGCTCCGCTGAGGTCGCCACCTGGGCACCATTCATATAGAGCTTCATCAGTCGCCCATCGTAAGTAGCAGCTAGGTGTACCCACTGACCCGGGAGGTAGCTGCGATGGGCATCAATGGTGGTCACTTTTCTGGCCCGGTCTGTCTTCAAGGAGAAAAAGTAGCGTGGATCTCTGTTGCCTTGATCACTGATGGTGTGAATGCCCATGACCCATCCTCGATCGCGTGAGGTATAAGAACATTTGTCATACAGCCCTATGTGGCCGCAAAAGAGAAAGATGAATAAATAAAGCATGGAAGTAGATGCAAGTAAGTTATTCTTCTCTGATAAAATTCATATCTGGGTATTCTAGAATAGTTTTTAAAAAGCTCTCTGAAACTCTGGGCTGCTACTAATGGAGCCTCTGGGACCACCCCTAGGGCAAGGAAAGTGCTAGAGGAACTAACAGGGCAAAAAGATTTGTCACCTCGTGGCAAATGAAGACATGAGGTTTTGTTCTTTTTCATTTTGACTATGAAGCATGCAGAAAAGCTTCTGTTAAAAGAATGGGTATTTAAATTACAAAAAAAATAAGAAACAATGATAATAAAGCCTGCAGATTATTGATTTTACAAAAGTGCTGAATGGAAAAGTATGATTTCAGTTTAGGAGGTTAAGTAAAGGATGCTACGAAAAGTGATAGGAAAATAGTGGGAGATAAGAAATGAAAGATGCTCATTTAGAAAGACTGTCTCTTGGACCATTACCATAACTTCAAGTATACAACTGCCATTATCAGTCAGTGAATCATCAGTAACATGGAATTGTGGAAAATATTGCCCTTGAAGAGTAAGAGGCAAGAGTTGAAAAGCCAATGTTTCTGTCTATAACATGAGTCTTGTCTATGCCTAGCATGTGTTCTGGAAGAAAGATAGACACATAATAGATGGACTCGAAAGATTTCGGAAGATGGCTGCCTCCAACTCCCTTGACTTTATCAGTAGTGAGGACACTGAGCCACAGAGAACAGATGACATTTTTAAGAAAGCTTCCAACAACCAAGTGATGTTTATCTAACACTCCCCTCTTTATAGTGTATGTGGATGTATGTGTGTGTGTGTATTCACACATTTATATATGCCATTTTAATTGTAGCAAAATATAAACTCTACCAATACTGTATAATAGACAAGACATCATGCTAAGGTCTTTATATGTATTAGCTTATCGAATATTTATAATATCTGTGACAGTGATATTAAGTCTCTCATGTATGTAATGACTAACATAAAAACTAAAGAAAGTGAGAAGATGGATATGATATCAGCTGGCTGATATATGACCTTTTAAGTAACTGTCCTTGTACAAGTTATATAACACCCCTATAACTAATACTATCAAGGCTTTGGGTTTCATCATCTATCAGTGAAAATTTGAGGTAGCCATCACAAGATTTAGTTGATCTTTAAGGACATTTAAAGGCAGGTGCACTTCTGTAGAGATCATGTAGAAACTCCAATAAACAGCTCAACAGATGTTCCATGCCTCTGACCATCTTTGTACTCATCAATTCCCCAGTGCCCTAGTCTTTCTGGAATATACCCACTGTGCCTTGGCATAGGCAAAGCTCCTGAATGATGAGTATTTTCTAATTACATGTGTATTTTAAGTGTCAGATGCTGTATGAAGCCAGGAGAGAGGAGAAAGAAAAGGATACAAGAATGAATAAAAGATGCTCATTTTGGAAGGACAGTCCCTACTCTCACTGGAGAGTCACTGCGGTCACCGTAACTCTGAGTGTGCATCTGCAATTAATATTCATCAAATGAACACGGAGAATGTTCAACAAAATCAATAGAGGATGCCCACACAGTCTTCTCTCCTTTGTGGGCACCGGGACCTTCGCATTTGTACCAATGTCTATGTTAGCACCTGACATGGTCAGCATGTTGGCAGAGAATCCAAGCCCACCCACTTCTTTCTTCCCACTCATAACATTTTCCTGCAATGGGCAGAGTCTGCTAACACAGTCATTCCACTTCCACCATCTGGGTGACATTGGCAGTGTAATAGGTGCCTCTCTGTCTTTGAATCAAATGTTGTATCACATAGTCAACCCAGGTCCGATTTTCTTTATTCCAGGCTTCCCAATGACTAATGCACACATCACCTCTCTCAAGGGGCACTCCCTGATAGCTCTGTAAATATGGATCATTCTTTCAAATGAATTCATTTTTATTTCAGAAAACAGCATCAAATCTCTCACTCTAGAGTGGTCTGTTTCCACTCGGTTGTCTCTTCTCTGCTACACTGGGTGGTTGTTGAGGGTAATGACTACATTGGATCATGTCTGTAAACTGTTTAGTCCCTTGTTAAAGTGGGCACCCAGTATGTGTCCCACGAACAAGCAGGCCACATTTAATTCAAAACATTATGGGAAAAAAAGGTTTTAAAGGCAAACAGAATTGAAGGCACTATCTTATGTCTCAGTTGCTAAAGGACAAGGAAACCAGAGGACAGATGTGTTTCTGTTAAGGAAGGGGGAGGACTGGGGGCCCAAGGTAACCTGCTTTGACTCATGATGATAGCAATTACAGGCCATATGTTTGGGACAAAAATCATTTCATCTCTGTGGACCTTGATTCCTCCATCTGTACCTCTCTTTAAATATGTTGTCCTACTTAAGAGATGTAATGGATATACTATCCTTGACACACAGGCTATCCAAACAAGAGCTGGTTTTCAAGATGTTGAAGGGTCTGGGAGTAAATTAGAAATGAAAGCATAGGAAATAAAATACAAAGGGCCCACCTTTGTAAAGAAGGTACCTTGACATCATCTTGCCTGATAGGTTAAGGTACAGGGTGAAGGCTCAAAAACCACTTAGAATTCCTCTAACTCCACCACCTTAGACAATACTAAGAGACTACATATTAAAAGTTACTTCCACACTGACTTTCTCCTAGGGTAAAGAGCTGTCTTCATATTTGGAATTAATTTCTCTAGAGCTTGTGTCTTAGTGTCCGCTTAGAATGTCAGTGGGATCAGCCATCATATTTATGTCCTCCATACCTTTCAGCTCAATGTCCCCCTCCTTTACCATTTAATTTCTCTATCACCATGACTACCACCGTCATCATCATCATTCTATAAAAAGATAATGAAGGGTTTTCTAATAAGAAACATGATCTCCCCCCTCCTTTTTTTCCCTTTTTATTTTGTCAGGGGCTTTTGGTCTCTGCTTTTTCCTGTTGCTTTTGGAAAGAAGCCTACCTTGTTATCAATGTAAAGTGTTTACATATCTGTAGGGTTTCCTAGGTTCAGAACCTTCCTGAAGACTGGAGCTGTTGTTCAGACCACCTGACACTGCCATACAGAGGTATAGAGGAAGAGATGGCTTGTCCCAGGAGGCAAAGGGAAAAGGCAAAGAATGTTTTTCAGTTGCTCCAGGAAGAAAGATATGAAAGAAAATGAGATCTTTAAAGCAGGGGCTGCAGAAGTTCAGATGGAAATAGTTACCTGGAGTGTAAGTTGGCGAAAGGAAATCACTGAGCTTCCTAGAGGTTGGTTACAGATGTGGGGGCAGGAGTCAGTTTCTATTGGAAAATAACATTATTGGAATCACCTTCTAGGGACAGGAAGCACTCCTGTACCATATCAGCCCAGAACCAAGCCTCAGCATCAGAGATTTGAATTGGTGTGCCAAATAACCTTGTCTGGGAAGAGTCTTGATGCTGGGCCTTATTTCCCTTTTCTGTAAGTGGCAGTGGGAGGTGGGGGTTGAAATGAAATGATTCTTTCCTAAATTTTAAGAGCCCGTTCTCAAAATTTGTTCACTGTTAGGATGCATGTATTGGTTTGAACTGAATGCCTTATGTCATAATCAGTCTTAGATCCTCATTCTTAAATTCAAAAATGGTAGAGTCCCCAAGAGTACACATATAACTCTACCGTCCTTTATTACAATTGTTCAATGAGATAGAGACATAGTTTAAAAAAAATAGTGAAAGTCTGTCTTAAGCTAGCCATCTGTGTGGAACTAGAGGATAGTCTCAATGGACGTATCCATGTATGACAAGGCAGAAGGCCAAACAAAATTTTGCATATAATCTGCATATAATTAGCATACACCTGCTAAATAATATAAGTCTACAGAACAAGGCAATGAAAGTGACTTCAAGGGTCCTTTTGCAGGTGAGTGAGAAAACTGTAAACATTACCCAGAGGGAGAGAGGATGAATCACAGTGACAGTAGAGGACCCATCCTTGAGCTTTCTGTTAAGGAACTGGCCACCAGAGTACCAGTCTGCTTCCATTCTACTATGCTCTGGTCTATATGTTTTATATGCAAAGGCCTTCACATGTTCCCAGATGTTTGATAGGCCTTTGTTTTTATGTTATTTTGTATAGGAGTGCACACATGCTATGGTACACATGAGGAGGCCAGAGGACAATTTGTGGAGTTGGGTCTCTCTTTTCATCCTAATGCAGGTTCAGGAATCAAACTCGGGGGGTCACCCTTGCGTAACAAGTGCCTTTACTTGTTGACTCATTTCATCAGCCCCTTGTTGTCCCTTTACATTGTCCCCTCTCCATGTAAACTCACACCTGGCAGGAAACTCTGAAGGCAAGAGACCTGTACAGAGTCCTCTACAGCCTTAACTTGGTAGAATGCTCTGGGATACGGGGCACATTTATGAATCACATTAAAGATTCTACTTTAGGGGGTATACATCTTTACTTCTCTTCTCTCCACATAAACATGTTACTCTTACTTTGGAATGACTGCATATCAAGTGCTGTACATTGTCTCCTTAATCTTCCCCATAAAGCTGCCAGTACCCACACTGTCATTCTTTTGCACTTCTTAGAGTAAACTGAGGCTCAGAAATAAGAAGTCCAAGACAACAGTGCTGAATTTGAACCTTTAGAATTCACAGGCTTGTAATCATATTACTACTTCAAGTGCCAAGCACTAAGCATTTTATTGTAGATTGTCTTAAGGCCTTGCCTCCTCTAAGAATACTTCTACAAGCTCTGCATTGCCAACACAAGCAAGCTGAGCTGAAGTGTAAGCCAGAAGGCTGAGCCTTGTGACATGCTTTTGCCTAGACCTAAAACTAGAATCAGAAAGCCGTTCTTTACTACTAACAATCTGTTGCACTTCTCCAATTCTACTAGGACCTAACATCTGCACGGGCATCTGTTGACTTAAGAGTTTGGTATGATATCTTGAGCTTGTCCTCCAGTTTCAAGACTTCCATTGCCAGCTTTGCTACAGACCCAGGGTTGTCCTAGCTTCCAGTGTCTTCATTTTTCTTCAGATTTCTGTCATAATTTGATAGCCTCTCATCTATTTATTTGCTATAAACTGAATGCTTGAGACCTCCTTAAGAAGTGTATGTTGAGGTCATATCACCTAGAAGCTCAGAGTATGACTGTATTTGGTGAAGGTCTTTAAAGAGGTAATCATATAGCCATAATGTCACCATAAGATCAAATCCAATGACTAGTGTCTGGATAAGAGGAGACATTTTGGCACTTATGTGTTCAGAGGAAAAGAATACATGGAGACACACAGAGGACAGCCAAATAAAAGCCGGAGAGAAGAAATAAACCCAAGCCAACTTGGATTTTGGACTCGAGGTCTCCAGGATTATAAGAAAAGAGATGAATGTTATTTCAGTCACACAGACTCTGAGCCTCAACCATGTAAGCCTCAGCAGACTGTTGCCTTATCATTTAGCATGCTTTCCAAACACTCCCACTGGGATTTCTCTAAACTCTTGTCCATCTCCCATTGCATGTGCTCAGTTCACAAATCCTTCTATTCCTATGACATAATGCCTTAACTTCCTCCATTTCTATTTTGAGCAGAGCACAGTCTGTTAGGAGGAGGCAACAATGGGTGATATAATCCCCCCTGCACAGAGAAAAATCTTCCCTCTTGTAAGGCAAGCTTTGTGTTTTTGCAAGTGATTTGACTTCTCTGAAGCACCTTGAATGTACTGGGTACATGGGTAGCTGTTTCCATGTCAGGTTATCTCCTATAATATTTACACCAGCCTTGTACAATAACTGCTATCTATTTATCAGTGAGAAAAGTTGAGCCTTAGAGAAGTGAAGTTCCCTTCTCAAAGTCAGTAGAACAAAGTCATAGGGAGTGGTAGAACTTAAGTAACACAGTGTCCAGGTTTATTCTTCCATCACTGGGGCAAGGGGCAGAACCCTGTATCTCTTTCTCTATACTGTTTCCTGAATGCTCAACATAGTATGACAGTTGTTACTGCCTTGGGAGGAGAATTAGCCAACCATGTAACTCTATACCCAGCTAGTATTGCTTATATTTTTCTCCTTTGTGGAGTATCCAGATAGGAAGACAGAAAAGTCTACCTAGGACCTTTCTCCCTGAAATAATAAAGTAGCAGTTGCAAATGAATAATGAAAATAATAGCAGTTTTTGAAAACCTCTGTGTAGCAATCTTTATGCTAAACACACATACCTTGGGGCTTACATGACCCTGTAAAATCTTTATTAACCTGCCTTCTACAGATATGAAAATTGAATATGAAAACCATAATTGGTGTCCCAAGGATATCTGCTAGGGTCTTGGAAAGACATAATTCTGACTGCCATCTACCTGACTTTGAAGACAAAAGGATTCCAGGATGCTTTCCTGCATGGGAATCACTCATGGCCACCAGAGGCCCTCCTACCTCCTCTGAGGCTGCACTGCTGTATCCACCACTGGATAAGTAATCATCTCTCGAGCTTCTTCATTCCCTCTCCTAATGGGAGGATCACAACATATAGACTTAAAGGTCCACCCAATTTCCGAGATTCTGAATTCTAGGATTGTAATTCTTCAGATACTCCAACGCAGTGATCGACTGTGGGAAAGGTAAGGTTATGAGTAGAAGAGGCAAGTTTGGGTCCTTCACTTTATAGTACCCATGATCTGTGGGAATCTGACAGGAGAGTACACACAGAGGAATGAAAAGAGGAATTTAGGTCAACGATACAGTTTCTTTCAGGATACTAAAAAAATTAAAAGCTAAAGGTTGACACTGGTCTTTTTGTTTTGTTATGTTTTGCTTTCTATGATTTAGTCACCAGTATCAAAACTACGGAAGAATGCTTGAGAGAGCAATCCTATGGAAAGCTTTTATCCGTCCAATGGAGAGTAATTAAGACAGACAGATTTGGGTTAAGTATACCCATGGCCCTTGCACTAGGTTTATTCAGGGGAGGCCCCCAAAATGACCCGAAGGAGTCAGAACCACCAGACATTAAGAGAAAGCTAAAATGGTACCAAAGGGCATTTTGGTCTCCTGGTGCCAGAGAAGCAAAAACATCCACTGTAACCTCAGCCACACAGTGAATACTTGCTCAGGTGAGGTTCCCTATAAGTCAGTCATGTATGTGTTCTGATAGAAACAGGGTGAGGGAACTTGTGGAGCTGGCATAGACAGTGTCACCTACAGCTAAACATGGAGCTGGCATAGACAATGCCACCTGCATCTATTCTTTTGCACAGATTCTTTATCTATGTTAGGAACCAGTTTTGAGTGTTTCCTGACGACGTGGTCCAGCTTACCACTTTCACTACGTGGTATAACCTTAAATGACGTAAGCTTTCTGAGTCTGTGTTCTTCTACCTGTGGCTAGGGATCAACACTTTTATCCTGTATGCTTCATATATTTCCCAGGTATCTTTGGAACAGTAAAGAAGATGAATGAACACATACTTGAGAACTACTTTAAACAATCCAGGTATGAGACAAATTTGAAGATGGTACATCTGTAACCTAGATGTCTTAATATATGTGCCTATTTGATAGATTTGGACTGGCAGAATACTCTAGGAGCTCAAAAACAAAACAAAACAAAAAACCACTTGCACTTTCCTTTACTCTTGACTTTCCATTCTGAATCTTTTCCTCCTAAAAGCAGCCTGTACAAAAAATATAGAATGGTCATGGTTTGGGACTGAGGTGATGGCTCAGAGATAAAAATGCTTGATGCACAACTATGAAAATCAGAGTTTGGATTCCCTGGATCCATGTAAAAACTTGGCAGGGAAGTGTCCATCTGAACCATAGTGCTGAGAAGGAGGATAGATAGAGTTGGAAAACATTCCTAGATTTCACCTTCCAGACAGTTTAAATCAAATTGTAAATTTCAGATTTAACAAGAAACCTGACTATACATAAAATAGAATGCATAAAATAAAAGGAAGACTCATACTCTGGCATTTGCAGGCATTTGCAAGTGCTCATGTGTGTATGTATCTACACAAAACATATGCACATATCACATGCACAAACATGCACACACATGCACACATGCACACATACACACATACACACAGTATGTTGGTTTGAATAAGAATGACCCTCATAGGTTCACAGATTTGAATGTTTGGCCATTAGGCAGTGGTGACCCTTGACAGAGATTAGGAGGTGTGGCCTTGCTGGAGCAAATATGTCACTGGTGATGGCCTTTGGTCTTTCAAATGCTTTAGATATACCCATTGTCTGTCTTTCTCTATACCTGCTGCCTGTGGATGAGCATCAAGTCTGACTACATGCTACCATGCTTCCTTTCATGATGATAAAAGACTAACTCTTTGAAAATGTAAGCAATTAAATCCTTTCCTTTGATTAATTAATTTACATCTCAAATGCTGCTCCCCTTCTGGTTCTCCCTTACAGAGTCCTTTATCCCATGGATTCTCCCCTTTGACTCTGAGAAGGTGGAGTACACCCTGGCTATCCCTTTACCCTGGAGCATCAAGTGTCTCTAGGATTAGGCACATCTTTCTCATTGAGGCAGGACAAAGCGGCCCTCTGCTACATGTGTGCCAGGGCCTCCGTACAGCCCATGTAAGATCTTTGGTTGGTGGTTCAGTCTCAGACCTCCCAGGGTCCAGGCTAAGTGTTGCTATGGTCATGGTGTCTCTTCACAGAAATAGAACATCTAATAAGGCTTGTGTACACACACACACACACACACACACACACACACACACACACACCCTACAGAGAGATAGAGGAAAAAAAAGGAGGAAGAGGGAGAAAAAGAATAAAAGGAAGAAGGAGAAGGAAGAAGAAAGAAGGAAGAAGAGGGAAGAAGAAGTTGTTGTTGTTCAGGGTTTAACAGACCAACAAATCTGACTTCAAATACTGGCTCTACCATTTACCAGCAAAGGAATTCAGTAATTCTGGAGGAAACCTCCTCTGGTTTTAGTAATTATCTCTAGAGTGGGGATGACCCTTCTTCCTCTGACAGTTGTAGACGAAACTAAAGAGATAACAAACTTGTCAGGACTTGGCACACAGCCACTAGCAAGATACTAAGTGTTAAAACATCTGTAGTGTGTAGCCAGACTAGTCTGTTTGAGCCCCAACTCTGTTCCTTGTTAGCAGGATAGCCTCAGGCAACACCTCCATCACTCCCTCAACCCCCTCACCTTCGAGTTTCCTCATATATAGAGTGGTATAACAAGTACTTCCCACCCAGAATAGGATGGACTGAGAGACTGAAAATTCACACTTGCATAGCATTCAATAAATGTAGCTTTATGTTTTTATTGATATTCAGAGTGAATGTTCTTTTTTATTTACTCAGAATTGGGTTACATTTTCTTTCTGTGTTTTTCAACTGTATTTCTTTTACTCATTACTTTTGGTCACAAAGATATAAGTCATTGTCCTCTTTGTCATACACTGTGAATGAACATGAGTGGAGGAAGAAAGAAGAAAAAAGGTGAATAGAAAGTAGAAGAGCTTGGGGTGAGGGAAGACTTCAATTTCATTCACCCCCAAAGGTTACACAGCTCAAATCAGATACCAGGTTTTGGTAGTGTTTCTATCTTGAAGAGAGTTCTCTATGTTTGCTCATATTGATGACTTGAGAAACTCCTTTCTACACTCATTCATTAAACCCTAGTGACAGTGTCAGGTTTGAGGAAATGATTAAATACAGATGGTTCCTGTAGTCCCCATCTTTCAAGGTAGCTCCATCTTCATCCTTCACTATGGCATCAAGTGGATTCAAGAAGGAGATTTCCTTACTACATTCTATTATCAGGCCCTTTACCACTCTATACCATGCTGAATCACCTGTGTGGCATCTTAACAAGAGACCCTTCATATTTCTATAATCAAATAGCTTCATAGTACCTGAAAAGGTCTACTCACTGTTTCAGTAATGTACTAGACATAGACTAACTTACCTCCCTTTCTTTCAACTACTGACCAATGTTCTGATTTCTGGAAACACTTATAGCTACTGAGTACCCTGTATCTCTAATTGAACTTGAGATATCTGAGATTGTTCAGTAGTATTGCCTGTGAGATTTAAAATTGCTCAAATTAATATTTCTAAGTTTCATATGATATATGAAATTGTTCATCAACAGTTCATTCAACATATATTCTTGTAATATCCATTGTGCCAGGACCTAGTTAAATACTTGGAGTATGGGACATGGCAAGGAACAGTACAAATTCTCTAGCTAGGGACTAATGATTCCTGCTGGTCCATATATGGATACAAAATAGATACAAACGGAGGATAGAATAATGCAGTTAGGAAAAGTATTATTATCAGATGTCCTATTGAAGATATCACCAGAATTTTCTTATTCCAGTCATAGCTATATGTACCTAGAAATAAATATGCTCACTAATTATGATGTACAGTGAACATCACCAAAAGCTTGCTATGTGTCATCTTCTTGAACCATTACTACTGTTTCATGAGGTAAGTTCTATTTTTCCCTCCACCAGTGAGAAAATTGAGTTTCAAGATTGTTGCAGTGATGGTCAAGGTTGTTTGACCTGTGGTAAGTAGAACTTAACTATTACACAACAGGAGAACATAAGAATGCTCTTACAATCAGTTGCATATTTATTCTTTTGGGTAATTGTTAAATTTTCCCCACTCTGATATATGTTCTGTTAGTTATAATAACACAGAAGGACATGAAGTTTCTTTGAGATTGAAATCCATAGAGCATCTCATTTCTTTCATTAGCTTTTCTCAGCACTTTCTGAAGGAGACAAAATGGAGATGATTTGCTCTATACGAAAGGGAAAAGTAAGGAGCCAAGACTGGTACAGATCGTTTGATGTGTTTTATGAGGAACAGAACTAGAAACCGAGTCCTAAACTCTAAGTCAGCATGCAGATGCCCTCTGATCTACAGCCTCAAGACACTGTCCTTAGTGGCTAGAGACATCCTCACTGAGATTAGCACTATTTCCCCTCACACAGTTAGCTGGCAGTCTCATTTATGCACTAAATTCATAGAAATCTAAAAAATAGTTTAAAATTTAAGGGCAAAGTACATGTACCATAGTTCAAACTCAGGCAATATCATCTACTGGATTGCACAACAAGCTCTTTCAGAAACAAAGAGGATTTCTGTTTGGGGGATCCTACATTGGTCCAGGTAGGATCATTGCTGAAAATTAACAGGGTGCAAGGGAAGCTCCAGCATGCATACATACTGTTGGTGACCTTGGCCTCAGCACAAGGACTGGTAAGTAAAAAGAACTGACTGATGCTGATATGTATGCATGCACGGCAGAGGAAATCAATGAGAACACATGAGAATGTTTGTTTGAGTGACAGCCCAGTGGATTGCCTAGTGAGTAAGTGCTCTTGCTTCAGAAGCAAACACAGATCTGTGAAGCTCCGACTCTGACATGACTTCAATGCTGCTCTGGTTAGAGAGCTGTAATAAGACACTGTTAATTGAACACTTAAAGTCTCTTGTGTCAAATATATGCTCAAGAAGTGAGCATCATGCTCTGTATATGTGAAGGCAAGAAAGAACAAATATGCACCACAAAAACAAAACAAAACAAAAACAGTGAGAACTGTAGAAAAGAGAAAACAGATGCAGCTAGTATGCTCAGTAGCAAGTTTTCACATGTTCATATAATATAACCACACAGACATATCAATGACACCAAACCAACAATATTACATTCTGTACAGAACATGAATCAAGACAATAATTCTCATATGAATTGTTGGGGAAGGAACACACCATTAAGTGGTGATTTTTTTTCTGTTTTACTATGATCATAATTTATCTTTTTTGGCTATTTCATGCCCTACTCCTACTGTGAGGACATGTCTTTGTGTGTGTGTGTGTGTGGGCACATGTGTGCATACATACCATTTAAAGTTTGAAACAATGTATCCTGTATTACTCAGCAAAAAGTAGTACTGAGCAGGAATTCTACACATTCATATTGAAAAAACATGGATTTATATGTAATTATCTGGACACAGAGCTTTATCTGCAGGCTTCAAAGTCCACAGGAGAGAGTGATGCCTACTGTTCTAAGATTAGGCTGAGATAGGATTTTAGATCTCCCTTCTGCCACCATAAATTTGGAGATTCAGGAAAATCACACTTGTTTAAAGTTTTCTTTCTTAGTTTGTAAAATAATCATGTTGTTATCTACTATAAAAGTTTAGTGACAGTAGGTGTGGGAAAGCATATAGTTGATTCTCGATATATTATCCTGGCCACTATTAGAGCTTTCTTAACTAGCCTATGTTCTGGTAGTTTACTTCCATCATGATATAATCTGTAGATTATCATTAGATTCCTGTTTATAATCCCACATTTTCCACAGTTTTTCAACATATGCAAGCCTTTCTCTGATCACCTCAGGTTGAGATTATCCTTCGGTTTCTGTAAAAGCATTGGCTCATTTTATTTCTGATGATGTAGGCAGGCTCTTCTTAGGGCCATCTATTTGACCCACTGTTTCCTCTGGTGAGCACCATTACTCTTTCCTTTCCCTTTGTCCTTCTAGTCTAGAAGACTAAACAATATTGCCTCTTCCACTAGACTTTCATTTGTAATGAGTCTGTACCACCAGTATATCCACATGGATGAGTATCTATTACTTCTGTCTTTTATAACAGATATAACCAATCTTAGATCTTGAGAAATTTTCTGTAGCATTTATAGAATACCTTGTCTGTTATTTTATTACACAAAGTATCATAAGGTGGAGCCTCTTATACCCGAGTCTTCACTGCTGTGTGTTATTTGTTTCTTTTTTACTTCTCCATAGCAATGATCACTGTTAGTCCTGTGATTGATTACAGATATCCAAGTTGTCTCTGAAACTGTACTGTAAGTTCATGAGGGCACACAGTGCATATTTATCATCAGTCTGCATCTAGAGTCTTCCACATGGTGCCTAGGGCATAAGTACCCAATAAACATTTGTTGAATAGATGACTGAATGTAAGATGAATGTGCCTAAGGCTTATGGGGAAACTGGAGTTGAGTTTTTCCCGTTCTGGATGGAGATCCTTGAAGTGAAGGCAGCTGGAAGTATCCTTATACTAGTGTAGAAGCTTCTTCTGTCCTGGGTATCATTTTTTCCATCTATGGAGTGAGTGGTTGCCACTATGGTCATTACATTAGATTGTTGAAAATAAGAAAAGTAATAGGAAAATACAACATAGCTAATAACGCTCTCTGGTGTGCATTTGTCAACTCTAAAGAAACAGACTATGGTGAAATAATTTTCATGTATTTCCTTGGAAATACAAGTGAAAGCATTATGATTGTTGATAACAACAACAATAGTAATAATATTAATAATAACCTGTTCTGGCTAGCTGTTAATGTGCTATGGATCTTTTGCAATTCTTTCTCATCCATACATGAAACAGATTTTGTGGATTGCAGTTAGGATTTTGTTTTTCAGTTTACAAAGTCTGTCCATTTTAAATAAGGAAGGAAAAGAAATTGGCAAACAAAGTGACTTAAGTATAATTCCGGACATAGGTCCATAACCTGTTCCATAAAAACAGACTCAGATAGTGTCAGCTAAGCTCTGGAGACAAAAAGCTCTGGGTAAGCCTGACATCACCTCTTCTTGGCCTACAGAGATAGGTCAGCCTTTCAGGGAGGGAGATGACAAGAAGAGATAGAGAAGTAATGAGGCCTGCCAGACTAGAGCTCCCTTTCCCAGGGCTGTGTCATCCAGAGTCCATTCCTGGGCAAGGAAGGCCATGGAGGGAGGTGCTTGCCAGGGTTCTCTGTGCTTGGCACGGGCTAAGCACTTTGCATGAATTGTTTACATGGAATCTCCACAGAAATCCAAAGAGGGATGCATTGTCTTTGCTTTCATTTTATAGGTAGGAAAATAATCGGCTCAAGCCTCAGTAATTGATAGAGATGGGCTACAACACCACAGTCCGAGTCTGGAGTTCAGGCTCTTAATTTTGAAATGACACTCTCTTGTCAGGGCTAACCTCCTGGTGACACAAACAGAAAGGAGGAATTGGTTCAGATAAGAAGGCTCAAAGAAGTTTCTCTGAATGAATCTCAAAATGTTAAACCTTGATGGGATGTAGGATCTGTGTGGGAACAAGGTGAGGTGAGAGCCTTCAAGGATAGAGTAGGATGAGCAGGGATGAGACCTGTCACCAACAGGTAAGCTTGACGATGTAGAAAAAGATGTCTACATCTGTTAGAATTGAGAATGCTCAGGGGAGTGGAAGGAAATGAACTGGTAAGGGCTGCTTGGGGCTAAACTGCAAAGGGCTGAGCTTGGCGTGCAGTGACATCCAGCTTTGTTCCACAGATATGAGAGTATCCCATTAGTTAGAAGTAATATGGTACCTCTTTTCACTGTGAGAGGGCTGGGAGAGCCAGGATTAGTGTCTCAGGACTCTGTGGCAGTGGCAATTTGGTGCAATGCAGGCTGGTTAATGATGAGAGTAGAGTGTAATCAAAATTTTGAAGAGGGTTGATGGCGTTTTTAACTGGATGTTAATTTCCTGTTGTTTTGACATCTATTATGAAATCATTAGTTGTGACTCAACTCAAAACAAGTTCATGATGGGTTTTAAAAACATGTAAGTGACATTTACACACCTATTAGGGATTCATAATTTGTATTATGCTCATCTTTATCCTGATCTCTAGTTGCAGGGTGTGAATTTCAGTTAACTCTGTCTCTGTATTCCTGTCTATTAGACTGAAGGAGGGTGCAGAATGGATCTAAGCCCCATTCTGGCCCAGCTGATGCATCTAACACAGGTATATAACCTTTGACTTAAGAACTTTGGTGACTAGCTTGTTACCTGACATATGGTGAATCCAATAAAAATCTGTCACATATGTGAAACACACTGGTTGAATTCTAAGATTCCTATGGAATCTTTGGTGGTGGGTTAAATCAAAAGTTTGAAATTGGGCATCCTTTTTTATGCTTTCTAAGCATAAAAATAGAGTATTCACTCAGATATGTTAATATTTCAGTTTGTCTTAAAAGAGACCAAGAGTATAGTAGGTTATGGAGCATAGAAGACTGATTGGAGGAAACCCAAGGATACCACAAGGTCAAGAAAAAAGCTAATGTTAACAGGCAAAAAAATGGGAATATGTGTTCTAAGAATATCAGGCAATTATGACAAACCTAAAGTCAGTCATTCTCAAGATGTATAGATTTTTGTCCTCTGTAGAGTGTTTAGGGATGGACACTTCCACTTCTGGTCATTGCAACTGTTGAGAATGTTGGACCTCCTTTGTTCCAAGCAGGTAGGAGCTGGAGATGCTGGCTAGCATTCTATAGTACACTGGAAAGCACTCACAAGGAATTGCTTACCCCAGAAGCTCCATGGGTGGTGAGGCTGACTAGTCTTCACCTGTTTCACTACAAGCTACTGGTAGGACTCAAAGTCTGGACAGTAAGTGGAATGTCATGCTGAACCATTCAGATATGGTGTTAGGACATTTGTGGTAAAACATGGTTATAATACTGACAGAGAGGATGGATTCTAACACTACTGGGCTGTACGTTTTATGTGAATCACTTAAAATTTTTCATTTTTTACTTAACAACCTGGGATACTATTATTATTCACTTTAGAGAATCCTTGGGAGGAGTAAAGGACAGGCAACATTCTTAGAACAAGATCTGTCTTAGAGTATATATTCCATAAACCAGCTTCTTCCATTACTATGAGTAAGAAGGAGCCACAGCAGACTTGAGTCAGAGAGAATGGATCAAGCACTCCCTTGGCTGATCAGGATCTTGGAGATACTTGTTCTCCATAGAACTCTTGTACATTCCAAGCTAATGACTCTTCTGCCAGCTTCTGCTTCATGTGGCAACATGTAAGCTGCATATGTTTAGGTTTGTCTTTACCATGACAAGCAGATCCGTGGCTAGGTTATATCTCCTAGCTATTCAAATGCCCCTGACCAGCATTTGACCATCCATTTAGTTTAGGAATCCCATGGTTTTACCACATAGTGGAAGAAGTCAGAGGACATGAAATCTACAGTCAGGTGGAAAAATGGGAGTCTTCTGAGGAGAGCTGTTATGGATGACACAGTGCCCTGGAATCACAAGGACAGAATCAGGGACATAATTTTGGCAGTTTCTTTGAGCTGCTGATCCTTTTCTCTTGAGGTCTTTATTTGTAAACAGATAATTCTGCTGACACAAGACATTGTACTGGAGAGGGAGTGGAGTGGGGGTAGGAGTGAGAGTTGGAGAAAAGGCAGGTCGTGCCTGAAAGCCTTAAAACCATGTGTTTTCTGTTGAGAATACAAAGACCTCACTGTATTAAATGAGAATGCTTGTTTTACAAGGTGAATGGGAACATGATAGGTGCATGTTGAAAATGCTTCAGAAACAGCAAGTTCACATTATACAGGCTTCTTGCTACTTCCTACATCCAGGGATAGAGTCCTGAATGCAGTCCCCTGGAGGAATGTGCACAAGGAAGGTTCCAGGAACCAAGTGACTGACAACTGTCTTTCTTGTCCACCTAAGAAGGTAGTTGATTCCCTGTGAACTGGGTTCTATTTCTCATTCTATATGGGCTTTCCACCACCTGTTGAACCCAAGCTCAAAAAGAGGATTGACCAAAAATATTAGTGTTGCTACACAAACAAGCAAACAAATAAAGAAAACAAACAAACAAACAAACGAATGAACAAACTGCCTGGCAGTGTAGTTTCTGACTCCAAGTGCTACAGGGAACACTTACAATTATATACCTTTGCACACAGCAGTTTAATTTCTTTTAAAGTAATTTTTGACTTCAGAAGTGAGTGGCTTTCAAATTGTACTGTATGGTAGCACAGGGTTCACTGGAATGTTTTGGGAGATTAAAAAATTAGGAATTAACAGTATCTTAACAACTAGAACATTCTCCTAACTTGTGCCCTGGTCCTCAGCCCAAAGCCTGATAAATGGAAGCTTACACAGATCCACGAATGAAAGGGTGGAGGAATAGATGAAAGAATTGAAGTAAGGAAGAAGGGGACTAGTAAGAACTTAAGGATTGATAGAAGGGTAGAATGGATTGAACTGAATCAATATATAAAGTCCCAAGTGAGTAATACCAGCAGGGACATTTCAGGCAACAATAGAATTGACTTTGCCTACTTAAAAGCTCATAGAAACTGAGAGAACACAGTTTGAATAAACAAAGTTGTAGATTATATTTCTAAGGAATACACTAATCCCTCCTTAGAGGAATAAAAGTCTAAATTCTATTTACTCCAGCAAGAGTGAGGATGATGAAAAGTGCAATTCTTCAGTCTGATTTGACAACTAGGCATCAACAGTCTCATACTCACAGATCCTTCCTACTGCTCAGACTCTCGTGCTGGGAACAGCCTTCGGGGGATGACCTGGAATGCTCCCTGTTTCTTAGCATTTAAATAACTGCTTTGGGCTGATGAAAGCTTTGGACTCCAAAAAAAAAAAGTATGCATAACCACAAATGTTGACAAAAAATATCTTGAGATCCATACATATATTCAAAGTCTTCTGAAGCCAAGTGAAAGAACCCATTGTTCTCCCATTGATCTGAAGTCTGAATGGAAATTAGGTATTTTAGCTGGAAATGGTATTTAAAAATGAATGATAATGATATTAATCAAAATAATAAATAATAAAAATTCCAGCAATAAATCCAATCATGATAATGTTGAGATTGAGGCTTCCACCCTACCATCATGTAACCCAGTCCCCTTATTGGAAAATATTTGATGGACCTAATCAGCCATTGATAGGATCTCTCTGATCACTCCTTTGCACATCTGGATTAATATCCACATCTCATGGCTTGAGCTATTTTCCGCTCTCTATATGCACATATCCCAGTGGTTTTCATAAGCTATGCCTCTGTACTCAACTTCCGGCCATGATCTGTTCACTAACATTTTTGTTTCTGCCTCTGACACCTATTACTCAGTCTTCCTCTTCCTTCATGAAAGCCTCAGTTTGACCCTACTAGCCAGAGTTTGTCTGTGGTAGTTAATTTTCAAAGCCTGTTATGTTTATTTATTGATCATGATTCTCACAATTGTTTACTATGTTATTGCCTTTCAATTCTCCTGAGAATACAAAGTCCACAAGGGCAGGGACCTGCTCTGTATTATCCATGACTATACCTTACAAGAGAGGAACATATGCTATGCATTTGTTGATCTAGAAACACACATGGAGATTTCTTGAGACAGCTCTGAGTTGTCACTGTATCACTGTTGAATACAGAGCTGACCATTTTTCCCTCTGGACTACAGGCTTCCCAGGCATGAAAGGGCAGGTAGAGTCCTATCTAACTAACTGTAGGACTTGGACTATCTGAATTTTTTAAGTCTACATTTGAGCAAGCTGGGTTCAAATCTTGAGACATTAAGATAGATGGAAATGGGCAGGGGAATTGGGACCTACTCCTTCTCTGTATTTAAGATGGAATGGAAGTTGTGCTGATTTCTTTCCCTTTTCAGAATAGCAAGTTCTCTATTTGTGTGCTAAGGAGCCTAGATTACGTAGTCTGTAAATTTGCATTATGTATCCACCTAGGCATTAACTTAAAAAGAATTATTGGATCATGTACTATCCTAGACTTTGGAAATTGTCCCTGAGATTGGCAGTCTTGATGAGTGTCAAATGAAAGGAAGCCATGTGGGTACAGGAGAGAGGTGAGGGAGAAGCAGAAGCACATGACACAAATTAAAACTGGATGGACTGCAACGGCTTAAGGAGAAGCATGGAGAAAAGACAGAAAGACACAGAGATAACTATTTGGAAAGAATTAAGACAGAGCAATAGAAACAGAGAATAGCTACATATATCTTAACTGGCAATTGGTCAGCTCAGAGGCCAAGGCCACATATAACAGCCAATGCCTTTCACAGTGCATTTGCTCTTACGATCTGACTTTGCCTAAAGCCTGTGATATCAAATCTCATAGCTCCTAGACTTCTAGTACTTTCTTTCAGCCACCTTATTCTCCTTTATTTGAATCCATCTCAAATCCAGTTATTCATTTAACAAAGCTTATTTAGCACGCACCAATATATCTAGTCTAAGTTTAAATTATGTTAATTATATAGAGAAAAAAGAGAAATGGTATCTACTACTGAAGAGCTGAGAGTCAAATGGGAATAGTAGACAGGTACCTAGGTAACTGCAGTGCAGTATGGTAAGTACTATGTAGGAGCATATAATGACTTATTTGAGCTTAACATGGAAGGCAATCAATTGAATTGCTCAATAATTATTTCTCCCATTATTTTCCAAAAGGCAACTCTGGGTCCATGTCCACAGCTAATGCATAAATCAAGTCATATAGGCTGTTCTCAGTTGATTTATTTCTTCATGACTGTGTTTAAAATGATATGCATGGCATGCCCCAGTGCAAAGCAAATCATACTGCTACATTCATACAAACACCGTGATCCTTTCAGATGGACGAGACCACTTACAGATTTGAATTCTCAGATTACTATCTGGTCCCATGATAAACATGGCTGTTCCACAACACAGTGTTTCCTCCTACCGTTTCCACGGGGCTCTATTAATTGCTTAGTTATAGCAGTTACGATGATGTCATCTATCTGTTTACCCCTTGGCTTCTTCCACAAGGGCTAGGAGGTCCTCAGGGGATGGAACTGTACCCAGGTCTTCTTTATAGGTTCCATCTCCTTGGTTAGCATATGGCATGTAAACATAGCTTACTAATGGCCTGTTAAATATAAGGTTGAATGAACAGAGATATGAGAGAAATAAAGCTTTCTCTCTCCCACTGAATTTCCATTTGCTGTTGGGGCTCACAAAAATATCTAGGACGAATCAAACTTGCATCTCCAAAACTAGTCTTCCACTAAGAACAACACCATAGTTCAACCACCAAGGCCTCCTGCAAGCTTCAGTTCAGCTCAAGATGCATTCAGGTGCTTAACAAAGGATTAAAATGTGTGTGTGTGTGTGTGTGTGTGTTTGAGTATTTTAGGGGAGCATGCTTTAAGCATGACAAAACCAGTATCTTTTAAATAAGCATATTTCTCCAAGTAGACTAGTTAAAGGCGAGGATCTTTCTAGTGGATGAAACACCACCTATAAGTAAAATTATTTTGCATATCAAAAATATTTATAAGCCAATATTTTTAATGCCTCATCATCTTTATGCACATTTTTCCTGCATTGTTTTTCTCTTCTGCCATTTTTCTACTTTTCTTTCTTTTTCAGTCTGTATTCTTTGACTATCTGCACTGGCCACTAGGGGCACTATTGTTCTCACATTCATTCATTCATTCATTCATTCATTCACTCATTCATACATTTATCCTCTCAAAACAGTAGTCTGACTGAATACCTGTGTGCTCTAATAAACATGACCACCTTGAAGATAGATTGGAATCTGAACTTCGATTCAATTACCCATCACTAGGGGATCCTATGGTGAGGCATGCAGCTACCTACCACAAGTTTAGAGGGTACAGAAAGTCACTGTGGGCATCGTGCCAGCACGCCGTAAGTGGTCTTTAGACGCTGGCTGTTTTTATTACAGTTGCTACTGATAAAAATGCATACTCCACCCCCACCCCTGACAAGGGTATGTAAACAGTGGACAGAGAATCCTAAATTCTGAGGTCACTTCAAGGTCTCATAAGAAGAAGGTTAGCAGATGGAAAGGCCCTCCATCAGAAAGGAGGGAAGTGGATCCAAACCTTAGCAATAGATAGAACTGACAGGGGACTGGAGGCTGAGATACTGATGAGAGGGAGAATGGGGAGTGTGAAGTTAAGGATTATGTGCTGTAATGAAGACACAAAACAAGTGCATTGCAAACAAGCCAGGGGCTGGGAATAGGAAGACGAAAGCCAAAAATGAGGCTTGGATTAGACAGGCTTCAATCCGAGCAGAGGGCCCATGGGTCCGCTGCTCCCCTCCTCTCTCTGTTTTGGAAGCCAAATTGCTTTTTCCCTTCTGACTTCTTTGCTCAAGGGGAAATGGAATTAACCACTGTGTAATGTTTCTAACTGTGACGCACAACACAAGTCATGTGCTTGGAGTTACGTAATACACCATGCCTGGGAGGTTCCTTAAGCTCTTTCTCTGATAGTCAATAGACATTCATGGTCCTTACCTCCATCTATCTATTCACTAAACAACAGAGAAGCAAACAAACAAACAAAAAATAGAAGCCTTTGTATGCTAGGCAGGGAAGAAATTGAGATGGATCTGCTTTAAAATGTGCACATAATTAAGTGTGATTAAAAAAAAGTCCAAGCAATTGAAAATGTAAGTTAGCATAAGATATAATAAAAGAAAGAAACAAGACAGGTGGAAAACAAGTTACACATTGGAAGGAGTCAGGGAAGGCCTTTTCAGAAGAAGATACCTTGAGCAGAAAGCTGTAAAGCCTTAAGCAGGATGTACAACTGGATTCAAGAATATTCAATAAGTAAAGAAAGTGATGTAATAAAAAGCCTGCATCATTGAAGGAAACTTTAAATAATTCAGTTGCTACCGAAGAGCGCTTAACTGGGAGTAATAGAGTCAGATTTTCTTTTTTAATAGTTGAAAAATCTGGTCATCCAGAGTTGGTAGATGGACTGGAGTGGGTAGAAGGGTTCAGACAATGGGCATTTCAATAGAGAAGAGTATAATTAAAAAGAAGAATAAGTTGCTAATCAAACATTATGAGGCAGGATAAATGGCTTGGTGACTTAAGGATCCAGGATGTACCAAGACTTGGTAACACTAAACAAGATAAGGGCACAGAAGTTTTTGTAGGAGAAGTGGATATTTTGGACATGTTGAATGTGTGGTGTATGTTGACAGTTCAATGCACAACTGGATCTGTTCTACAAGTTTAAACTGAATAGAATTTGGAGATATAAGCTAATAGCAGAGCTGTTGCTAGTTAACTTCTGAGAAAGTATGCATAGCTATGCATGTGCTTTGTTTCCTGGCTGTAGACTTAGAAGACAATGCCTTCCAAGCCTGACAACTGACCTCTACTGCCGACTTTCCTCACCAGCATCTCACTTCCTCATCTAGGAAAGGAATATCTGAGTACACTGTTCTGGCCTCCACACACCTTGCTTCTTTGGACTTTATGGTTTGGCTTCATAAGACTGATTGCAGAATGTATTCATTTCTTATGTTGGTGGGTATGAGCTTTGCATCTGTCAGAGCCAGGCTACCTTCCTCCCAAATGCTACCTGTCACATTCTTCTTTATCTCCTCAACAACCTCTGTACAAAAAAGGTCTCCAATCTCATTTGGGGAAAATAATCTTCTCCTTATAAAACCATTTGGTCACATTCTGCCCTGTTGCCTTTCCTATCGCACAGAGCAATGGGAATTAAGGAAAAACACATACAGGGCAGACCGAAGAGCAATTCCTTCATCAAGGAATGCGACAGTGCTACATATACCTAAACTTTTAGATTTCCTGTTCTATAAGGTCTGTGACAACCTACAGCCACAGGTTTCCCACTTCTTTGATGTTGTACTTTCCAAATGAGCTGGAACCTGGCACCTTACTAGGTTCTCAAAAATTCATAATTCTTCCAAGCTTCTAAAGACCTCCAGTTGGTAGTAAATGATGTCAGCACACACACACACACACACCCACACACACACACACACCACTTTCTTTTTCTTGTTTGAAGAAAAGTCTTAGCAAATGTAGTGGCTATGAGAAGCAAGAGTACAGGGAGGAGAGAGGGAAAGAGGGAGCAAGATGTACCTTAGGGATGCTAACAGAACAGGCTTTGCAAGAACACAGGGAAAAGTGACTTTGTGTTTTAGAGTTTCACTGTGTGTGTGTGTGTGTGTGTGTGTACTCACATCTGTGTCTGTATATGTTTGTACGTGTGTGTATGCATGTGTATGTATGGAGGTCAGGTGTCATTTCTCAGGACCTGTCCACTCCTTGTTTTATTGAGATAGTATCTCTCACTGGAGGTCTGGGTCTCACTTCCTTATCAGTCTTAGCTGGAAGATCAGCAAGTTTCAGGTCAGAGTCTATATCTGGGTTCCCACCACTGGGATTATAAGCATTCACTATGGCTGGCTTTTTAGTGTGGGTTTTGGAGATCAAACACTGGTCCTTATGAATGCATAGCAAGAACTTTATCAAATAAACTCTCATCCTAGCCCCTCAATTTTAATATTTTCAATTAACAAAATAATCTCTGATATACATGATAACAAAGACTAATAGGCCAGTAACTGACTGTGCTGTTTGGAAGTTTGCCTACAGTGGCCCTTGTCTAGTAAACATAATTATGAAGTTTATATAACTTAATAAAGAATTATCAGAAAAGTCCCCTAATGAGGGCTTTTATGGTAGGGATATTTGTGACAGGAGTAATTATTTCCAGTACTAGTGAGATAGCTTCCAGCTATTAGGAAGAACTGACAATCACCAAATAATGCCTCCAGTCACATTTTGACGGAAATTCTACCACTGACATTTTGGTATGCAGGACAAAGATTTTTGGGATTTCAGTCACGTATATGTCAAATAAAAGGCAATGTTTTAAGAGCTGTAAGACAATGACACCTTAACAAGAAAGAGTAGTGGGTCTTTTTCTCTTTCTTTCTGAGAATCAGTATTGCTCCTGGCAGGAGGAAAGAGTGTGCGAGCATGATGCCCCTGAGGGTAACAGGCCCAGGCACCACCTAGTGGAAGAAAATAAGCCAAAATGGGCAAAAAGCTGAGGAGCTATTGCCAATGTCACAGTTATATCCTAGGACAGCTTTGGTTGGGATTACAAGACTGTTAAAGGTCTCAACTAGAAAGCTCTTTAGGGCCACCATAGTGATAAGCTTGTGACACCTTCCATGCCCCAGATGAGGAAAAAAAAATGAGTCAGAGAGGGAAAGTAACATGACTAAAGTTACACAGCAAGTTACTGATGGCCTCTTTTCAGAACTGGCTTCTGCTAGCTTCCTTCTTCAGACCACCTTGAGTCCACCCTGCTGCCTTTCCACAGATCTCTTCAGAAACCTTCTCTGCTCATTGCACTCAAATCTTTCACCTCCAGCACCCCACACACATCGATTTTTATTTTTATTAATTTTTTGAGTTAAAATTTATCTGGCGTTAAGTATCATCCCATCTTTCTTGTCTGCAGTTTGTCATCTTCTCTGCCTAGCACACAGAATATAAACTCGCTGAGGATAAAGAGAGTTCACAGTACTCAAAATTATACCCAGAACGCAGTAGAAATTCACGAAAGTACCTGCTGAGCACTTTTGACAGGGAGCTCACATATTCACTTTGTCTCTTATCTTCGTTGCTTGAATTTCCTGTTTTGAAGTACACACTTCTGTAAAGTAAAACAGCTACCTTCTGGGTTTATTCTCAGGTTTGCTAAGTTATTTTTGTTGCTGTTTTATTGTTATGACGATGGTTATAAATCTCTCCTGAGTGGCAAGGGAGGGTAAGATAATTTCTGGCTTTGCCAAAGAGGATAGACATGTCTAAGATGCAGAATCATTGAAAGAATTGGAAATAATGTACAGCAAGGGTCAGCACAAGTAATATCACCCTAAGTTAATGATTGATTGTTGGATTACCTGTCATCTATACTCCATTACCAAGCATTTTCCACAGGGAGACCCAGTTAATCTTCAGAAAAATCCTATGATGTAGGAACTGGTGTTAGCTGGATGCCACAGACAGCAAAAGTGAAGCTAGAAATACTGAATAGCTGTCACAAGGTCATGCAACTAGCTGGTGCAAGAGTCAGGAAATCAAATCAGGCTGACTCTTGAGCCCTATGATCAACCACTGCAAAATATTCCCTCAGAAAAACACATCGTTTTTTTTTCCCCCAGTCTGTTCAAAGTTTCCAAAGAATGCTAGATAGAAAGCACTCTGGGCAACTGGGGATGGAGAGAAATAGAAACTAGTCAAAGAAAATTACAACCATGAGCCAACTTAAGTGGTATCTGTTGCTAGTTACACTGAGGATCTTTACAATGAGTAGTAAATCTCCAGACATTGTGAGGAAGAGAAGGATGCTGTGTTTCCCTACATAGAGGGAGGTCTTAGACAGCAAAGAATTTTGTCATTCAAAGTATTTCAGCAAACAAGTCTCTAGTAGCCCTATCTGCATGATCTGCTCTTTCCTTTTTTCCTGAAGCTCTCCCTAGCCGGTCATGGTAACCAGAGTTTGAAAGACTACAGAGGGAAGGACAGGAAGGGCATGAGGACATTCCAAGTGTCTGAAGCCTAGAGTGCATTTGGATTTCAGTTAATCTCTGTATGACCTTGGTAGAGTCCCTGAGGCTCTCCCTGCTCCAGCCTCTGTGACTGTGAACACATCATCTGACAGAATGCTTGAGTTCTTGAGATGTCATCTCCTTCTTTGGCTCTCCAGCACTTTAATTAATTAATTAGCTAATTAATTAATTTTATGCTTTATTAAGGAAATATTCAATTACATTTTTAAAAAGCACCACCAGAAATGTATCAAAAGCCCAAGTTTCTATAGCATCCCTTCGAGAGTGGCTATCACTACATCAGCATTTTTGTTAACATTCCTCCATCCCTCCTCAAGCTCCTGTATTTTTAAAGCTTTTAAAACAAACAATAACAACAAAAAACATAAAACAATTTAACCTACAGTGTGCTTCCGTGTGCATTTTTCAAATTATAATCCTTTAAAAAATATGCGGTAACAATACTATAATCACACCTAACACAATTCCAAATCCCTACTGGTCATACCCTGTCCATTCAAATACTTTGTAAAGGAAGAATGTGCCCCTCCCCCCAAAAAAAGAGAATTTTATAAAATGGTGTGATTTATGCATAATACCATGGAGAAAATATGTGGTAGGGTCCTAACCTCTACTATCTCTCCAGAGGCTCCCTAAAGTTGTAGGGCATGGTGTAAAGTTTTTACTACATCCTTCTTTAAATATCAAAAATGGTGGGTCCCAGACAGGAGCCATGATCTGCCAAGGTCACACAGCAGTATCTGGCAGGCTTTGGCAGACTTGTGAAGTCCCAACATCAAAGGACTTTTAGTGAGGTCATGTATGTGAAATTTGTTGGCTAAATCACTATCTATCCTCTGCTGTGTGAAAGATGACAATAAAAATAAAAGTACATTTCTAGAAATGTCCTTGACCACATAAATCCAGACCTTCTCCTACCCTTGCTGGTATAAGCTGGTTTTGATTTCTGCTGAGAGTATCTCCCATCACTGTCTCACCTGGTCCCCATGATAATACGATCGGGAGCTGCTGAGTGTAATCACACCCAAATCCTGCCCTGCTGGCTTCCAGTCACAGACCCAAGGACTGTGGAAACTGAACTGTGAACTCTTGGTTGTCAATTCTAAATATGCAACACCAAGAGACCCAATCTTGGAAGTTGGTTCTCAATTACTGGTCTCAGGATCCCAGGTGAGCATTCCTGGTGTTCTTCCCAAGGCAGGAAGCACAGTTCTCTGGGCAACAAGTGAATGATCTGGAGACTCTGAGGGATGACCAAAATGGTAAAGAAACAGAAAGGAGATAGCAGATAGCAAGGAATCAGATGCATGCTGGACAGGAGCCTTCTGTCACAAGTAGACAAGCCCACAAAGGAAGTCCTTTCTGATGAACAGAGGTGTAGAGATCTTTTCTCTTCCTATAGTCAGTGCTGGTTTGAAAGAGATCTAAAGGTGAGAGGTTTTGTTTTTGGTTTTTTCCCCAAACATCCGGAAGACAAGTAGAGAATGTTCCAGAGCTAAGCTTCCTTTCCTACATTCTTTCTTGGTGAGACTCTCTTCCAGCATTGGTAGGTTCACCTGAAATCAAGTGTGTGAAACAGAACTCACTGTAACTCCACACAAGCATGTTTCTACCTTAAAGGAGGTATGAGGAAGAAACAACGTGACACAGAGCACGGGAAGTGCTCTGGGGGAAAATGTACTATCAAGGCCCAAGGATGCCAGAGGCTGGTAGCAAGCCGAGATTTCAGATGGGAAGAAAACTTCATCCTGGGCTGTGGCAACTCTAACCTAGAAAGACAGAGTGTCCTTTCCATTTACTACTTCATTTTACCCACCTGTACAGTAAGAGGACATGAAATTAGATCTGAGATTCTCCCATTGTTGGTCCTTCAGTATTATTTAAGAAGGCTTAGAGAAGTATCTGTGCCTAGGCTAACCAGGCCTAATGTAGCAGAGACCCCTTTGTGGATCCTCAGCTGAGTTACTTAATGACTGACTGATAAAGTCATATTATGAAGCTCTGGTAGGTCTGAAACTTTTCTATGTAGACTAGGTTAGCCCTAAAGTTGTGCTGATCCTACTATGGAGGTCCTAGTGTTTGAATCATACACATGTACCATCATGCCCAGCCCAAAGGATGTTTTAAAAGGTGAGTATTCCTTGTGTATCCCGGAATGGTAGCTAAGGGATTGAAATGTCTCACAGGCCCCTCTAAGCCATAAAGATCTGTGAGTGCAGTGTTCTGTGTGACCCTGGTCCTTTCTTTCCTTTATATACATTTAATTGCTTGTTACAATTTACTGCCAAGTCTAAGCCTGGGCTAACTATTTCTGATCCACACTTCTGAGTATTCCAGGTCTTGGGTTTCCAGATTACTTTTCTCTGTGAAGAGGGAGGACAAAGGTGTGTCTGAGGATTAACATCCGAAATCATGTCTACTTGTCCATTGGACAGTAGCATAAAGGACGGTGAAGGATGAAAGGGAATCCATGGAAGGAGCAAGTGACATAAAGGGAATCCATGGAAGGAGCAAGTGACATGTGACCTGTGACTTATGATCACCATTCACCCTCTGTTCCAGGGGGTCTATGCTTCCTTTCCAAGCCAACGGGCTGAGCAACTCATAGTTTCCAGCATCCCTGCCCTAGACTTCCTGTGACTCTTACTAGCTAGGGGTCACCCAAAGGTCAAAGAAAAGAGCAAAGTCAAAGAAGAAATTAAAGTCTAATGGTTCCCAAATATGCCATCTTCACTCCAGACATCCCTAGAAATTCAGGGGAAGATATTCTAAGTGTACACAAGCTAGCTTGTCCAAGAGACCCAGCTATGCCCCCCACTCCAAAAAAAAAAAAAACCCGGAAAATGGCAACTTGTATGTTCACTAGATGTGGTTACCCTCCATTTAGTCTCAAGTAGGAATGGACTCTTTTTGATAGCACTTAGGGCAACTGTATACCACTGAACTATCCTGAAATCACTGTGCCCATTTCACAAGGTAGATAACTGAGAGATAAATAGGTAAAAGAAGAGGGAAGGTTACACAGCAAGAGGCTGTGTTACTGTGTAACACAAATGCTCCTAACAACTCTTCTTGGCAGATGAGGAAGTTGGAGCCAGGAGGAGCCACCTAGCTTGCACAAGGTCACAGTTGGATAAGGACAGAGGTAACCTGAGTACTGACACTTCATTGTGACCAGTGCAGTATTCTGCATCCCAGCTGGAGATACAGCAGGTTATAGGGAAAGCTATACTTGTGAACTTCAGTTGAAGCTTCTGACTTTTCGAAGGGCTGAGTGAGGTGTAAGAAATGACCTACAGAAGGAAGGAAGAAAGGGGTTCTTGGGAGCAACCAGCAAACTTTATTTCAACACTCACAACAAAAGAAAAAGGACCTGCCAGCAGAAGTGCTAGGTAGGACTACGGTTTAAAGCCCATCTCCTTCTGAGCTGGAACTCTGGGTCACTGATGGAGGGGATTGAGCATAGGGTAGGAGGAGGGCAGTGTTTGTAGGAGACACTTTTCAGGTCAGGAGAAACTTCAATAAGGTAATTGCCACTGAGAACTCTGATTTGAGAAAATCAGTCTGTTGCTTTTGTTTCTTTTATATTCTAGAGGCAGTGGGGTATGGCTGGGGTTGGCTGGGGATAAGAGGCTTGGGTCTGGATCTGTCTGTTGTAGTACAAAAGCAGAGATGTGTCAGAACACACACACACACACACACACACACCACACCCTACCTGGATGGTGGGCCTGTGTGGGATAAGAGGAGCCTGTTTATGAGACTTCTCTTTGCCAGGTAGTGGGTGAAATCTGGAAATAGGAGTGCCAGAGGTTAAGTTCTAGCTCTTGCCCCTGAGCACTGTCATTCAGCACATCCTTTAGTCCTCTGCAGATCTCTTCCCATTGGCCTGAATGACTACTGATAAATACCCTCTAGGGACCCAGCTCATAGTACCCTTAAAGGAGCCTTTAGTTCTCAAAAATACCCTTCAGCTGTGGCAAGTCCAAGGAGAATCCTGAACTCCAACATTTTCTAACTGTGGCTTCGAATTTACCTGCACGAGCTACTGTTCGGTGTGTGTGTGTGTGTGTGTGTATTCACCTTGTCTTTCAGAAAAATAAAAGACTTGTTTTCTGTGCTTCAGAACCCTGCTTCTTCCCCTTGCCTCTCAGTGACTGTCTGAATCAGTGTCCGTGAAGTGAAGTTTGAACCCAGGCAGAAATAGTACCAGGGGCAAGCAGATCTAGGAGCACTCCCGCCTACCAAGAGCTGTAAGGCCTGCCTGGCAGACAGACTTGGTTAACAGCACCGTAAAATTAGACCTTTAAGAAACCCAATTGAATCGTGCAGTCTAGTGATGTAAGGCAGACTGGCCTGAGAGAGGCAGCAGCCCTGGGCCTGAAATAGCAGTTGCAAACCCTGCTGAGCGATGACTGCTCTGGAGATAGGTGACCAGGGATTCCTGTGAAAGTGGTGACGCCCAGACAGCAGCGAAAGCTAGCAGAGGTCAGGCAGCCAACCGTGCACCTGAGGTCACCTAAGACAGCCTGAGGATGCTCATGTCACCCACTTCAGAGTCCTGTCTCTTCCAGCCCCAATTTAACCACTGATCAGGGAATTTTAAAAGTACTTCTGGAATAAAAATCCTCTCTATTTGTTTGCTTTTTTAATTCAAGGAGAAGCAGGCTCTCTTTAGACCCGCAGTATGCTCTGTGTGGAGGATAAGGCAGAATAAGTCTTTTCTGGCTCGCTGCCAGGTGTTTACACACTGCCAAATCTGGCTCAGATTCAACTAGGGGAGGGGAGGGGGAATCCACCAGAATTCTCCGGAGAACAGCTCCTAGGCTTTCTGGGGCTACATGGCAGTCGTGCCGTTTATTTATTAATTTATTTACTTACTGTTTTGTTTTTTTCTCTTCCGTTTTGTGAGGAATGTTGTTTCCACGCATAAAACGAACCAGGCATTTTATACGAGCAATAATAACCTAGCATCCCTGAGCCAATGAAAGTATTTTACTGCAACAATTGTTGTGAGAGCGGATTACGTGTTCCAGGGAACAGGAAGAGAGACCTTGGTCTGAGTTAGACACTTAGAAGCCAGTCTCTCCTGCAATTCCGTGAAACATAGATTTGCATTATGCATATATTAAATGAACACACCATCTCTACAACCCTGGGCTTTCCTCTCTCCGGGGATCCCTTCCGAATCACCAACACAGCAAAGCCAGACCTACTCATCTCTTAACCACTTTTAACCAACAAACCGCTGTTTTGAAAGTGAAAACACACACACACACACACACACACACACACAGAGAGAGAGAGAGAGAGAGAGAGAGAGAGAGAGAGAGAGAGAGAGAGGAATTATCATCATCTTCATGATTATTTTGTATCTTATCTCCCCCGTTACATGTTGTACCCTCCTCTGGCCGACAAGGATATGGGAGCCGAAAGTGAATGAGCTCCGTTTCCCTCTCCTTTTCGGAGGGAGAGGGTGGTGGCTAGCGATGACGTCAGTTGTGTGTGTGTGTGTGTGTGTGTGTGTGTGTGTGTGTGTGTGTATGTAGTCATTCTTGCTCTTCTTTGGTAACTGGAAAGTGGGAGCTTTGAGGATATATTTGATTGGCATGGTAGCAGAGTTTGGGTCTCCCGAAGGGGACTTCAGGTAAATAGGAGAGTCAGTGCAGTGTTAAGAAAGGTTTATGCTAAGGCAAAATCAGCAGCAAACTCTCCGAGAGGGGTGGGATCGCAACAGCCTCTCCTGGCTCCCAGACTGCAGCGAAGGGGGAACCCCTATTATAGCTTTAAGGAGTCCCAGGACAGGGCAAGGTTGTTTATGCAGTGAGGGAATCTCCCAGACAGAAAAGGCAAAACTTTCCTTTTCTCCTCCTGCGCCGCCCCCCTCCACCACCCCTCGTTTTATTAAAGGCATTTCCACAGATTCATTTAGGAGCAAAATGGATGTTGAGGCGTTTGGAAGGTTTGCAGCCCTCGCAAAGTGTCCGGTTTCACTATGAGCTTTGCTGTGAAGCAGCGAAGGGGAGCGAGGGAGGGTGAGGAGGGAGAACTCAAATCTACTATGGACTCATAAAAGTCCCCAAAGAGAAAAGCGTCCCATTTCGCAGCCGAGTCTGGGGAAGGCTGGCAGAGTGTGCGCTACCAAGGTCTGACCCAGCCGTGAATGACAGGCAACCGTCTTTAAAAGCAAGGACCCAGAGAGGCAGTGTGGGTGGCTATGGTGGCGGGGGTAGATCCCAGAGGCAAGCTTCGGACAGAGAACAACTTTAGGGTACTTCTAGGACTTCTAAGTCTGGCAATCAAAACTACCTGGCCCATGCCTACTTTGAGGGTAGCCAGACTTCTGAAGAATTACCTCTATCGAAAAGTAAAGAGAAATGAACGGTTCCCCACAGTTCTTTCACACGCAACCCATCAGCGTCCTGTACCCTTCTCCCCCACACTCAGACAGAGTCCGTCTGCACATTCCCAGCACCCCCTAAGTGTTCTGGTTTCCGGGGGGGGATCAGCTATCCCCAGCTCGTGGTCTTGGACAGGCGCGGAGCTCCCCAGTACAACTCCCCGGAGGACGGGCAACATCCCTTTTCAGCGCGCCCATTCCGCAGATGGGTTAAAGCGAGTCTCGCCTCCGCAGTCCCTGCCCTACTCCAGGGCGCCTTCCGCAGACCCACCCGCTATCCGGACCCCAGACATCCGTGAGCGTCCCGCAGGGGCCTTTAGGGACCAGCAGGGTGGTCCGCCGGACAGGAGACCCCTTTCGTCTTACCTGTGATCACCGCTGGAGACTTCTGGCCACCCTCGGCTCGCAGCCACACTTGCAGCGTGA
>NW_021604782.1:12483951-12515453 GCF_004785775.1 Grammomys surdaster | reverse complement strand
TCTCGTGCGAGCCCCCCTTCCACTTGCTTTTTTCTTTTCTTTCTCGCTTTCCTCTTCAAGGTGTGTGCTCCACTCCCCCCACCTTTCAAAAATACAGTCCAACTCCTCCTGGTTGGCAATTAATTTCTCTCCTCGCTCCTTTATCTGCCTTATTCCCCCCTTCTAACAGCTGGATGCCTTTCTCCTTGTTTTATTTCATTTTATTTTATATATTTCTAGCTCTTCATAAAAAAATCTCCTCTAACACACTGATCGGCTCAATTCCCTCCCGCCCCCCAAGTGGGGGGGGGGTAGTTGTTTTGTGCGGGGTTTATGACACGAGCCACCGCCCCTTTCCCCCCCCCCCGCCCCTCCCCTCCCTCCTTCTTCACGAAATGAAAGGAAAGAGGGGGAAAAATCCCTTAGAAGATGAGTAAACAAGCGTGTGCTAATCTGTTCGCCAGCACTCCACCTTCCCAATTGAATGAGTCCCTGTTCAAACTGCGGGGATCATGACCAATCAATCGGTTTGGAGAGGCCGATCCACCCAGCCTTCCTCTACTTTGCCGTTTGTCTCCTTTCCTTCGCTTCAGCTTCTCCACCCCCTCTTTCTTCTACTTCTTTTTTTTTTAAAGAAGACAATCTTAAAGTAACAATTTAATGAAATTCTGTACACACCCCCTTACGGTCCTCCCTGCTCTTCCCATTCCGGCTGAAAACACACGTTCTGGTTTGTTTTGCTTTGCTTTGCTCCCTTTACCCCCGCCCCTTATTTTTATTTTTATTTTGCCTCCTGGCGGGAGAGAGAAATTTGTCTTTCAGGGTCTCATTTGCCCTTTGCTGTTACATGTCTCCCTTTTCCACAACACATAAAGCATTGAAACTTGATTCTCAGATTCTTTTTCATCTTCTCCCCCCCTCCCCGTTCTCCTTCTCCCACTTTTCTTCTTTTTCTCTGTCCCCCTTCCTTCATCCCCCTCTCCCAGTTTCCTCTTCCTCGCGCTGTTCTCTGTTTCTTTTACCTTTCTCCTTCCCCCTCACCAAATTTTCTTAAAGTTATAGTATGTTGTTTCTCTCTTCCCTGATCCCCCAATGCTAACCTCCAGGCTTCAGCTTATCAAACTCCTTTCTCGAATCCTTGTAGATTGAACAGAACATCAGAGGAGAAATGTTTCCAGGGCATCTCCCTTGGAGATATTTTGGACCAGTGCTATGTCCCCCATCATTGCCCCTAAATAATCCTAAAGCATTCAGTTGGTGGTTAGACATACTTTTGGTTGAATATAAATGGAAGGAAAATATGAATTTACTCAATTTCTGCCTAAAAAAACAATCCAAGTCTTCTAATGCGGCGCCAGCACAGGTAAGCAGGTAGCAGTCTGCTGCTTATGGCTCTACATTTTGAACTGGAACATGTATTTTATATATATATATTTTTTTTTCTTTTCCCCCTCTTTATGGAACTCAAAAGCTCCCCCTTATGGCAAAACAGTTCTCTTTCCCTCGAGCGTTTAATAAGTCAAAATGTGTTAGCCATGGTGGTTTGGAAATTTAGTTCTTTGCGAGTCTGTACAAATAGTATCACTATAAAAAGATGTCATTCCAGGTAGAATTTATGGTGGAAAACTGAGGTGAAGTGGATGCTACTAATTAGTGACTTGCTCTCCCGTGGTGTTCACATCCTCAGGGCTGTTCCAGATCCTTCCTCAGAGTTAGGATCTTTGCTGCATGCTCCAGGGAGGGAGAGAACCACTGGAGAATATTCCCTGGTAAATGGATAAAGATTTGTAAGATGTCCAATGACTCAGATCTCCCGTCCATAAAAGCTGAATGTGGTACTCAGGGATCATGGCACTGTTCTGCAAACCAGCTCTCCCAGATTGGGATCCTCCTGGCAAGGGAAGAACTTGCTATATAGAGTCAGGCTATATAGAGTTCTGGAACTCAGGTGCTCTACTTATAAAGTGATGTTTACCCTCCATCCTCCATTCTTTAGAGACCTGATGGAAAGGAAAAAATATTAGGGTGCACAATGCCATGTGTAGAAACATTCCCTCTCACTGTCTACAACACCTATACAAGCTAGGTGGTTGTCCTCAAAGAAGGAAAAAGATGGAGGATGAATGGCATAAACACTGTCATTCAGTAACTCCCTCCCCCAGTGATATCTGGAACATGGTTATTGCTCACTTCAGTTATGACAATTAGGTATTTGGAGACTATATTTCCAGGGGTCTTTAAGCCATTGTGTACAACAGTTTTAACATTTGTAGATATTTAGAATTTCATCCACTTTCCAACCAGGAATAAAATAGGAGACACATCAACTTCTAACATATACACACATGTCTTCCTGTGAACTATTTCACTGTCATCTTCCATTCTGCTACCTTTATAAATGAGAATATACACTTTCACAGCTTATTCTGAGTACAAAACTTCCTGAACTGTAGAATTTGTCTATGAGCACCATGTATGCAGCCGTTCCCATCAAAGGTCAAAGTGCTCCTTGGGTCCTTAAATAAAAACATCTTCTTCTGTGAAAGCGAAGGAAAGGAAAGAATAGATATTATAGGTTGTTTTGCTCTTTGATCCCCAATCCCTAAATGAATTGGGAATGCTTGGGAAAGCCTTTTACTGACATATTACCAAAAGTATAATTACTGGCTTGTAAGATTGTACAGTGGGTAAAAGCCAAGTCTGCTAACCTGAGTTCAATTCCTCGGATCCACGTGGTGAAAGAAAAAGATCCAACTCTTGCAACTCTTGTGTTTTATCTGCCACATATAAACCATGAAATCTACCACCCCCAGCAAATAAGTAAAATAAAAATTTAGCCACATAACTACCATTGTCCCTCACCTGTCTTGTGGGCTGCTCTTACACTTTACACACATAGGGATTTGCTTGTTTTTGTGCTGAAGTCTCATGAATGAATCGCACACTGTGGACCATAGGCCATTCAAACCAACGGCTTACCATGGCCTCGGACTTGGCTTACATATAAAATAATGATTTATCCTGTACTGCTCTCTCCTGTTAAATTAATCATGTGGTCTCTTGTGGATTTTTTCTCATTTTTATCTTTCCATCTCTCCCCTTTTAAGTACCAGAAACTTCCCACATGATAGCTATGCTAGTACTCTAGTAACACTATAGTAATGAGGATAATAGATCCCATTCAGTCTCGGCATAGCTACCCAGTCCCGGGTTCCCGTCTCAGGGCCTCCCTTAAGTTTCTGAGGAAACTTTTGGTACCAAACGCCTTCTTCCTCTGTACTTTTAATCCTTGGGACATATACTCCCAACAGGCATCTTATCTGGAAGTAACTGAAAGTTCTATCTGTAGTTCAGAAGGCTACAAAGTTCTATGGAAGTTAGGGTAACATCGGAGTAACACCTTAGAGACATAGGTGTGCTTGAATGGGTAAATTGTGGCCCAACATACTGATTTCAGAGTCACCATGATGTGGGTTCCTATGATCTTCAGCAAGTTGTTAGTTTTTCTGAGTCTTAGTGGCCAAACCATGGTGCTAGCATGGAGGATTGTGTGACAGAGTAGCAGCTGCTCAGGTAAAGATTTAAATTTAATGGCCAGTGGGCTTCTCTTTCAGCTTTCCTCTACAGCCAGGACACTATCTTTTGACTCCCAGACGGTAAATTATTCTCATCTTGGAATTTCTAAGCCAGTATTGTCTTCTTGTCGAACCCTCCAGATAGGCTCATGCATTGTTCTCAATGTCCTGTTTATGTCTTCCTGCCAAGATTAGGAAGTATCAAGGGCAAGAACTTCCAAGGGTCAATTCAGTCACCTGCTTAGAGAAGTTTAACTAGGCACACAGGCCCATGAAGGGCTCCCTCCTCTGGGCTCTCCTAAAACTTCTACTGAATTTCTATCAGCCTGTCCCCAAGGCAACTTGTGCTTAGTTAAATGTCTGCTGGAGTCCTGGGGAAGTCTCCCATGTTCAAAGTATTTATGTTGTACTTCCCCAAACACGGAGCTCAGTGCTCTCTCTGCTTATGTAACCGTTTGTTCAAATCAGTGATAAAAAAGTATATATTACAGCTCATCCTATAATGCCAATCATTATTCTATAAACACACTAGGTTCATGAAGGATAGCTAATCTAACTCCTCCCTCTTCCTGGTTCTTAGAGTTGAGGATGGCTCTGTAGGTATCCTGACCATCCAGAGTAGCGTTTACTAGCTTTTCAACTGAGATAACATAGAGACAGGCTTTGGGATGAAGTAAAAAGAGTTCAGCAATTACTCTCTTAACAGCTTACATTTATAGTAAATTTGAAGTAAATTACTTTTACTGGAACCTTCTCAGGAAATACTTATAGTAGTCCTGAAGAGAAAGTTAAGAGGGGTTGGGGATAGGGGAGGGCATGGGTTGTGAAGAGAAAGGAGATAAAAGGAGAAAGAAACAGAAAGAGACAGAGGGAGGGAAGGAGAAAGGGAAGGAGAAAGGGAGGGAAGGAGGAAGGAAGGAAGGAAGGAAGGAAGGAAGGAAGGAAGGAAAGAAGGAAGGAAGGAAGGAAGGGGGAAGGGAGGGAGGGAGGGGAAAGGGAGGGAGGGAGGGGAGGAGGGAGAGAGGGAAGGAGGGAAAGAGGGAGGGAGGAAGGAAGGAAGGAAGGAAGGAAGGAAGGAAGGAAGGAAGGAAGGGTAAGCAGAGGGAAGGAAAGGAGTATTAAGTGGATAGTGGAGTGCATTTTCCACCCAGGTGTAACATTGTATACCATGTTAAGAGACCACAGAATGGTTGTCCTGCTTTTAAATCATATTTTTTCATTTGTACACTCTTCATAGTGTCACTGGGAGACGAAACGAGACTGTCACGGCTATCATGTAGCACCCTGCTGTGAGTTGGCATGTCAGTGAATGCTCTGTACAAACCAGCTTCCTCATCTTTGTCTCAAGATGCTAAATTGCATTGTGTGACATACAGGCAGGAGTGGGACATTGTCATAGAGTTCTGACAGTGATAGTGTCCTTCCCTTACCAAGTGCCGATTGTATGTCACTTAAAATAATATTGATTATAGTACAGTCACTACAAGGGTTTTTACTCTTTATGAAATTAAGGATAGCTATGAGTTCAGTTTAATTTAATTGCTCAAGAAGTTGCTTATCAATGCTGTTTTCTTGAATTCTGTTAAAAAAATAAAATTTGTGTCAGACCAATATAGTTTGTGTATCTCTAAGATCTTTATTAAAATTTCATTTAAATTACTGTTAGCAACAGTAATTTAGCAAATAACTGTTCTTAGCTCAGCATCACATGGAAAAGAGTCTAGTGATCATATTGTACAGGTAGAAAAATGGAATGAGGGACCTATTTTGTGTGGATGTGGACTTCACAAGCCTGATTCATTTCCTATTTTAATTCTTGAACCATTTTTGTTCAGAAATGAGTGGCTACAGAATCATCTGTTCCCTCTTTCAGTCCTTCATGTTAATTTACAAGAAGCCGAAACAGAAATTCCTAGATTCAAATCCTAGTCATTTGGCTTATACAGAAAAACATCCATTACTTATCTCAGGTACCTGGAGCATTTATTAAGCTGAGAATTAAAGTTGAAGATGAAACCAATGATTATCAGGTTTATGTTTAACTTCTTGTTTATAGAAAGCCATCATTTATCTGGGTTCTGCTAATTTATATTTTTCTCTCAGTAACAATAACTTATTATTGCAGTCCCTGTTCATACTATGATATTTAATTTTCAGAACTATAATCTGTAAGTTTTCATAATCTTCCAATTTCGCAAATAAATAAATGAAGCTTAAAATAACATGTTTTTCAAAAATAGAAAGTTAGTTGAATTCTACGACACATTAAACTCAGAGTTATCTCACGCCAAAGTCCACAGTCTTAACTAAAGGGCTGACCTACCTTTAATCCTGCTTTATCTTCCTATTGTTTTCAACTGGAACCAGGGAAATACCTCCAAAATACAATGGAAGAGAAGATTTGTAAGAAATCAGAACTAGGCAATGAGGGGCGGTCTCTTCTTTTGATACACTTGGCCCTGTTTTGTTGATCAGAAGAGGAACATTTGATAACTTTTGCTTAAGTCTAAGACAAACACAAGAGACAAGAAGAACCTTAAGTCACATAATGAGCAAAGCTTTCAACTCCTTTCCCCCCAGAGATTCCAAAGTCCCTGTCCTATCGGCCACTTTTTATATGAACTGAGACGGAAGGCTCTCCCCTCACCCCTGTTTGGTGAAGCCTTTTCTGTGTGAAGCTAATCCAGCAATGTTTATTGAAAAACTCAACCTAAATCAGTTAGGATCTTGACTTGTTAGGACTTTTCTGCATATTATTCATGGACTGAACCCAGAGTTTTCACAATTCAATTAGATTAGCTTCCTCCTCCCTAAATTAAGGATGCTTACATTTAGAAACAGGAGCAATTCACCTCAAGTCATGTAGCTATAAGATATATACTCAAACCAAATGTCTAATTCAAACACTTTCCCTCTGAACTAGTGGAAAAGCCACCATCTCCATAACATTTTAACCATTAAAAAAAAACAAAAAAAAACAAAAAAAACAAAAAACATTCTTAGGGACTGCTAACACTGTTGTATGTTCCTGTTTTCCTTTCTATGCTAGATTTTAAGCTTCCTGAAGATAAGACTTGTATCTTGTGCCTTTTGCTACTCCATATGGAGTGTACCCTCTGAGTTTTATGCTAAGTAAGAACACAGTGAGCATATGGTGGCATCCAGTTCCTGCTATGTGTGACTTCAAATAAAGGAGGCCATGCTCAGAAGCCTCCTTTTCTAGCTACAAGTCCAGTCACTACTCATTGCCAAGCCAGCCATCCAATCTACTGTGTATCTCTACTGTTCTTGTCCTGTGAGCCTAATTCTAGAGAGATGTCATTTGAGAAAGATATTAATATATGCCACACCAGCCCATTACATTTGTTTATATCAGAAGTATTTTACAACGTTTTAAATTGAGCACTCTTTTTATAAGAGTGGAGAAAAGGTTTCCTTAAAGTCACATGTCCAAACCACCCCAACCTGCTTTCTGCCCCCTAAACAATCATACATTCTACAGAAATGCTACCTGTCTTACTCTGAATGATGATGATGTGCCTGTTTATTCAAAAGCTATTTAACAATGTTGACTCTTAAATAATTGACATTTTGCAAAAGTCTAGCTAGCGGTGTGGACTGATAATTTTCATTCTTATGTTGTTTTGCCATTGTTGCTTGCCTTTATTTACTATGTGTTTTATGTATTATATTATTTATTCTTTATAGCTCCTAGTATCAGGTAGTAGGATTCTCTCTATTTTATAGAAAAAAAAATAACCTTGGAGCACTGTGTGAATTTTTGTCAATGACTGCCCAGATTCAATTGTCTTTAACACCTGTGTTCTTTGCCTATATGTTAAGGTGCAGCTGTGGACGTCTCTTCCAGATAACATGACATGTGGTGCCAGAAGAAAGGTTTTTAAGTTAGCTGATATAGATCACAAGTAATCACCAGCCCTACACAATGGGAAATACTCTGGAGATGAATGTTGAGAGAGGTAACCATATAATTCCAAAAGAATACAGACCATGGACTTGGGAAATATAAAAAAGTACTTATTATCTGTTTGTCTGTGTGTCTGTCTTATGTCTTTACCTATCTAAATATATTTTTGTGTGATTAAAGTATATGTTTAATATGGGATTGCCCATATTAAACATGTACTTTACCACTTAGCTTTATCACCACCCTCTAAAATACTGATTTCAAATGGTTAATAGACAACTGTGACCTTAAACAATGACCCTAGTATATGAAGAGTGCTGCATGAGTCTCATTTACTCTCACTGTACAGTATCATGATGAGAAATGACAATTCATATTTGCATATATTTTACAGTGTCCAATGTGTGCTAAAGTGAGATCCTGCAAGAGGCAAATACAGATTCTATGTTACTTGTCTATTTTCTTGCTACTGTTTAATTTTAGTGTTACCTTCCCTTTTAAGACTATGAGACAACTATGGAGGTAGAAAATTGTTTAGTCCCTGGTTTTAGAGCTAAAACGAGTGTCCTGGTGTAACTGCTGTTTTAGGCTTATTTTTCTCTGTAAGACCATTGAACTCACAGCTTCTCTGATCTTCCAGTTATTGACTGAATCTGGACACTATTACATGTTTACCCACAAATTTCACAGCTTATTTTATGGAATGGGCAATAGCTGTTCTGACTCCAATGAGAATCCCATAGTGACTTTTAGAGGATATGCTCATGAGAATTCTCTTCAATTCTCAGTAGTTCATTATCTATCATTTTCCAGGACAGTACAGAATGATGTCTAAATCTGGAAACCAAATGTAATCCAAGGGTAGGCATGGTTCTCTGCATGGCAGCCTTGGTCAGTCAGACTTCAGTTAACAAATGGTTGCAAACACTTTATCAAAACAGTCTGGGGCATTCCCATATGTCTGTTCCCAGAGGCAATATTAATTAATGTCCATGTCCTGATTCACAATATTCATCCTTCTGAATTGGAAGCACTGGCACTGACAACCTCTAGAAGACAAAAATGGGAACAGGAAGCCAACACTGGATTGACTGTTTCGGGTCCAATTTAGCATCTTCATGTGAATCCAGGTAACAGACTCCAAGGAGAGACTGCTGGAGAACAAAGTTAAGTGCCTACACTTGGTTCACCAAAGCTGAATTTAAATGCTACTACATGACCATGTTGGACAGAACTTGCTTAGATTTCTCATTAGTTAACGGAGGTCAGCAATATCAAATTCTATTGCTTGGTCTTCCTCTGAGGAGTAAATGAGTTAGCAAGCACCAAGAATATGGTCTTTTTAAAATGTTTAATTAGTATGAGTCATCTAAATTGTAACAGTCTTTATACTGAGTTTTCCCAGATCCTTAGAAGCATCCTCAATTCAGGGTGAATGTGGAATTCTTCTTCTAACTTGAGAAATAGTTATTTGTAATCCATTGGGTGCCAGGCTTTAGGCCAAGTGCAAAAACTGCAAATATGACTCTCATGTCCCTGAGCTTACATGTCTCCAAATACTAACAAACATGTGTTAAGAATCAAGAAGTGTTGGGGTTAGAGAAGCACTTCACAATGTATATACACTAGGCCTTAAACCGTCAACTTTACTCACTTGAAGTAAGCAACTGTCTTAGCCATGCTTTCCTGCCGGAGAGCCTGAGGCTTACTAGAAGAGGCCAGCTAATTCACAGGCTGCTACACGGGGATTTCAGATAAAGCCACTTAACTACAGAGATTTTGTGCTTGTCTGCTCTACCTATTCCCTTCCTTGTCAGTCATCAGAAACTCGGAGGCAAACTAGCGTCTCCTCAATCTCATGGCTAGGTCCAAGTCAAATGTCCTGAAAATATAAGCAGCAACAGTCCTGCCAACGCCCCCTCACCATCGCCCCCATCATCTGAACCTCACGTTCATGTTCTGGGAAAATGAATTAACACGGCCTTCTTACAGAGAGTGGTTATAAAATGACATAATTCAATGTAGTCAAAATATCCTCACAGAAGTGCGTTCTTGCAGAACAGCCCCCTACGACCCCTCCCCCCACATCACACCCCTGCCACCCAAGCGCTGCAGTCTTATGTAAATGTCTTCTCTGGCCAAGTAGGATGTGAGGACTTGGTGAAGGGATTTTGTGTCTTAGAAACAAGCTTGGGGGCAAAACAAGTTGGGTCTAAATCCTGGCTATGTCACTTACAAGATACATGCCCCTGGACAAATTACCTCAGCTCGCTCTTGCTCTCCATTTCCTCATTTGTAAATAGGCTTAAAATTACCTCCTTTGCTGGGTTATTGTAAAGCATGAATGAGATAGTGCAGTAAAGCCCCTGGCAGAGTGCCTGGCACAGAGGATGCGCTCAGAGATGTAGCTGTCTCTGTGAGGTGTCTGTTTCACAACACACCCAGTCCATAGCAACAATCAGAACCTGTAAGTGATAGACAGTTACACAACAGTAGCAATTTAAACTTGTCCTGAGGATTCCATGATCCCCAAATGGACTCATTCATCTTCAGTCTGCATTTCATGGGAAGAAGTGACAGAATTTTCCTGAAAATTTTTTTTTAAATTTCTCCACCTTCCTTTCTCTTCTGCTTCTTTATCCTTTTTTTCCTGCTTCCAATCCCATTTTCTTCTGTTTCTTCCTCTACCTCCCTCATTCTTTTAGTCTCTTTTTTAATTTTAAAATTCAGATCTCATAGGGATCAAAGACTTGTTATGTCATTTAGCTTTACCTAGTTGTCATTTTCTTTGGAATGCATGTTTGTGCAAATGTCTGACAAGCATCGAGGAAAAGAAACACACCTTTACCAAGTGAACTTGGTCTCATTTCTTGATCTCTGCCCTAACATGACTGGCAAATGTGCTGCCCAGGTGTTAGTATCTGGCATCTTAGTCTTCAATAAATACCTATTTGGCTTTTGTTGTTTTCCTGTTTCCATTTGATAGTGACAATAGAGTCCTTGCAATACAGGCTGACAATCAAATATGAAGGATAATACTTGCTTATTGGGACAATAGATAAGGAAGTAAATCCCAGAGAGCTCTGGTCCTCAGAGATTTTCTTCCTTCTTTCCTTTTTTTGCTCCTCTCACCTATGGTGCTATTGCTTCCTCACTACTTTCCCTATTGCCTGTACCTCACTTTCATGCTATAGGAGAATGAAGTAACATGAAGAGACATACGCCAGATGCAATGGAATCCATGGACTTATGTCCATTGTGAAAGAAAGAACTAGAAAGAAGATGCTCTTGTCCATTAGCTCTTTTCCTAGGTTAGTAACAGGGAACGAGGAACACAGAGGGAAATCAGTTCTCTGTGGATTTTGACGAGTTAAGATCCAAGCCCTCTTCAGTCCTGTGTAAATGTTGGTGGGTGAGGGTTGAGTACAGAATGCAGAAAAAAAGTAAAGGAGTGTTCGATCCCTTGGAACTAAAGTTACAGGGAACCGTGAGGCAGACTACGTGAGTGCTGAGAACATAACTCAGATCCTCTTTAGGAGCAGCACATGCTCCTAGCAGCTGAACCAACTCTACAGCTCCTAATTAACTTTTAAGGTTTAGCACATTCCCTAGAATATTGAATCAGGCCTTGTTTCTATGGTTGATTAATAATGGCACAATTAAGAACAAACAAAAACAAACAAACAAGCAAACAAAAAGATGATGTTCTAAGTCCAGCAAATAACACCCTCCTAGTCTGGGTAGTCTCAATCCAGGAAAGTATGCAAGGACTGAAGGAGCTGAAGGGGTTTGTAAACCCATAGGAAGAACAACAATATCAACTAACCAGACCCCCAAGAGCTCCCAAGGACTAAACCACCAACCAAAGAGTACACATGGTTCCAGCCGCATAAGTAGCAGAGGATGGCCTTGTTGGCTATCAACTGGAGAAGAGGCTCTCAGTCCTGTGAAGTCTTGATGCACCATTGTAGGGGAATGTTAGGGCGGGGAGGCTGGAGTGGGTGGGTGGGGGAACACAGTCATAGAAGCAGGGGGAGGGGGGAAGAGATGGAATTTGGAGGGGACGACTGGGAAAGGGAATAACATTTGAAATGTAAATAAAGAAAATATCCAATAAAAAAAGACACAAGTGTACAGCTAAAAAAATGTAAATAATGAAAATATCCAATAAAAGAAAAGGGAAAAAAAGGGAAAAAAACGCTGCAAGGATTAGTGTTTGCTTTTTTAAAAAGTCCTTGTTACTCAGGAATGCTGCTGTGTGCCTGTAATGGTAACACCTGACACCAAGACAGGAAGATGGCTCTGAGCTCAAGTGGAGCATGGACTACATAGTGAATTCCAAGCTAGACTAGACAACAGAATGAGACTTTGTATCAAAACAAAACAATACCCAACAAAAGTCCCCATTATCATCCGCATTTTTTATATCTGAAAAATGACAATAAAACCCTTCATATTTGCCCCCAGTGAGTGTCATAATTCTGGGGAAATTACACATGTATATTGCAGTTCTCACCCCAGCCAGGTAGAGTCTTGAGGTAATTATATACTTTTTCTGTTGTTATTTTTCCAGATTAATAAACTCCAAGCAACACCTCATTGCCCAAGGGAATGCAATCTGACAGCTCCAGGTGGCTCCTCATCAAAGACTGAATATGCTCTATGAATCTTAATCCTTTATGGTGACAGTCTGCGGTGAGATAGCCCACCACTGGACAGAACATTCTTCAGAGAAGAAAGGAAGTCCCCCCCTCCTGAGTTATGTCAGAGAGAAGTCGGAATCTGTAGTCCATTCTTAGTCTGTTTTCCCCCCAGAGGAACATGAATGGGACTATTGCTTTATTAATAAATGTTTTGTTCATGATTCAATCTCCGATAGCTGTGTTTTCTTTGTCCCCAGATGGCACAGGAAAATGAAAAATCTCACCTCTCTTGCTTATTTTTCATATTTCCTTCATGACACTGATTATGCAGTCTAATTAGCATTCTCTTGGGACTGCAGATTGTGAACTACCTGAAAAAAGGAGGTAACTTTTGAAATTTGCTTTATTTTGTCTTTGTTCCATACTTGTGGTTTTCTCACAATATATGACAGTCTAGAATGATCAAAGATTTTTTAATTTAATATTTAAACACTAAATGGTGATGTCAGAGTTCCAGTTTCTTAACAAATAGTATGCATCCTACAACTGGAATGTAATCTATTCCAGTTAAGAAGTGAGTAAAGAACTAGTCCTATAGAACAATAACCCCATGCTGACACAGGCTGTACAAGAAATATTATATCTCTTCAAGAGGCAGATAGGCAAATAAGGAATGATAGCATTTAGGACGGAGGTAGCATCCCATGAAAATAATCCAATGGAAGGATCCAGAAAGACAGGTTGCAATTTGCAAGTTCTTTGACTGACACTTGAGCATAGAGTAAATGCCAATTAAAATTAGTGGACTTACTGCTGTGTATAAGAGGAGTCAACAAATGATAACATAAGGAAGTGATATGAAAGCTTCATTCTTAAATATCCTGGATCCTGATAGAGCAAGGGACACCATTATATATTGAGGAAGATGGCATGAGAACCTATCTGATACATTGAGGCATTCATATAAAAACAAAAACAAAAAAACCATGGGATATATGAAACCATGCACAGGAAGCAGAACTGGCTTGTTGCAGACAGAGTGAGTAGACAGGATGGCCACGTTTTGTGAAAAGAATTTTTGAGACTAACTATATCAAGGATTAATGGTACACAAAGAGCACCTTACCTCATACTTTCTGGGATTCAACAATGACATATTCATAGGAAAGCAAAACCAGACATTGTCAGAACACCACTCAGCATCATTGCAAGTGTTGTGTGCTCTTCAGCCAGACATTTCTAACTTCCTAGCTTAGGCACACTCCTCCACCCCCAGGACAACAACCAAGTTCAATATTCCTTCTCTGAAAACATACAGACGAGTAACATTATTTAGACTGAGCAGGTTATATTTAGGAATATGTATGTATATTCACATACATATAGGCATTGAAACAACTTAAAAAGAGGCAATGCATTAGAGAGAGAGAGAGAGAGAGAGAGAGAGAGAGAGAGAGAGAGAGAGAGAACATAGGAAGCTTTTACTGGAGTAAGGGAAAGGGGAAATGATTTAATGACATTATAATATCAGAGAAAAGTAGGGGGGTTGGGAAGACCAAATAAGTCACTACAAAAAAGAAGCTCAAGGACTTTGCAAGCCTCCCTCAGTGCAGAAGTTTCCTTTCTAATGCATCCTGCCCAGAAAGCCACTTTGCCTCCATAAATACTCCTAAACAATAGAAGCTCACTGACTTACTGAAGAACCCTGTGAGAATGTTGAAAAGTGTAATGCTAGACATGGCTGTTGATCTATTAATTTTTATCTCACAAAATGTTTAATGGTGACATTAAATCCTTCTGGTTTCACGAGCCTCTTTCTATGCAAGCTGAGCAGTTCAGTGAGGTTCACTGCTTAAGGAAGAGTTAGTAGTTGACTTGGGGACCTCTCTGTTGCTTCTACCATGTGTGTGTGGCAGTCACTGCCCTGAAGCATCACAAAGTCTCAACTCTCTTGTTCCATATTCATTTACTTCATTTGACAATTACCAGAAGGGAAGAAACTCTTTAGCAAACATTTATTTCATGCTTTTCTCATGCAATGGTAAAGAATACACAAGAAGTTTATTAGAAAAAAATAAAATCAATAACAGATAAAGAATGTTTTCTGATTTCCTCCTTTTTGTCTGGAAAGATAAAGTCTAACATTTCATTTCCTGAAATGGCTACCCTGTGTCTACAGACACAGAATATTAGCCTCTATTATTCACCTGACAATTCTTCAACTGTGGCATGCTCATTGCCCCAGCATTTACATATGGTGTCCACTTCTTTCCCCACTTGTAAATGTTTCTCTTCTTGTTCTGTTTTCTGAAATGTTATTAATTAATAGTGGGTGAAACAACTAGATCCCTCACCACAACCAGCTGTCCCCTGATTAAAAAAGCCTTACCCATGTATACAAGCCCTTGATGATTTCAAGAAGCCAGAAGAAAATTGTCACGGCATCAGGGACTCTCTGCCCGACCTTCTGGCAGTGCCGACATGGTGCCAAGTCATGTAGATGAAAAGAAAAGCAAGATGAGTCAATTTCCCAGATGTTTAGTTGTCAGGTCACCAAGGACCCTAGGGGTTGAATGCTGAATGTCAGGATCTGTGTGGCCACTTGTTGACACAGTTTCAAAGTTTTCTAACAACCTAAATGGCTAATTCGTGACTCAAAGTACCAGGATGGAGGGGAAAATAGACAAAGAACAGGAGATATGGACAGAAGAAAGAGGATCTAGTGGAGAAAATTTGGAGGGCTATCAGAAGATGAGGTGTGGGAAACAGTACAGTACTGTCAGAGATAGACATTGAGTAGTTCACATGGTCTTGGGTTCTCCAATTTCTAGGAGGATGGATTTAGTACCATCCTCCACCATTTACTCAGTACAGGTATTGGGTTGGAGATTGTGAAATGCTAGGAGTGATCATTGTCAAACATTATAGTATGTGCAAGTGTGTATCTTGGAGATTAGTGGCGATGGAGGGTATCGAATGTCTAAGTCTACTTGCTCCAACAGGGAAGCATTGAACAAAGCTTTTAATAGCATTTAATACATTGTATACAGAGAGGTGCATATCTATAACCTCCCTTGGGACTCCAAAGAGAGAGAGGAGGACTTCATGTTCAAGGCAAACCAAGCTAAAGGAATACCTCATTTCAAAAACAACAACGATGATAGCAAAAGATTTAGGTCTATAAATGGATGTATAGTGCAGACCATATTAGAGTTTTTAATTTTTTGACTATCCAGCAAGTTAAGGATTATCTCTATGAATGGAGACAAGAAACACAGAGAGGGAAAAGAAAAAAATTTCTGATTTGAAAGGTGGGAGCAGAGTGTTCACTAGTCAGTAAGCATTGTTCTGATTGTTCTGTGAACACATTCTTCTTGCACAGAGTCCTCCTGCCCTGTCTTACTGATCTCCTTTCTGCTCCTCACCAGTTCCTCTATGTCTCTCTCTGTCTCTCTCTGTCTCTATTTCTGTCTCTCTGTCTCATCTCTCTGTCTTTCTGTCTCTCTATCTCTATCTGTCTCTCTGTTTCTCTGTCTCTCTGTCTCTCTCTGTCTCTCTGTCTCTCTGTCTCTCTGTCTCTCTCTCTCTCTCTCTCTCTCTGTCACACACACACACACGCACATGCACACGCACACACACACATACACATTTGGAAATGGATATCCAATCTCCAAATGGCATTCAGAATTTAGCTGTGGTTGGCAAGGGTATTCTGACCATCGACTCTGGAAACAGGCATCCTGCCATGTGATATTTGCTTCTACTTGTCAACCATGTATTCTTGGGTAGTAACTCATGTTCCCTGTCCTTGACTTCTTGTAAAATGTGAGTCACAACCTCACCGACTTACAGACTTATTTTGAGGATTAGACTGTAAAGTCACAAACATGATTGGAACAAGGCCTGGAATTTAGTATTTAATATACTAGATATAAATATTAGTGAAGTTGGATTTAGTTGATCATTAATATTGCTTCAAATGCTGGAATTATATATACGATTCCATGGGGAGAAGATTATATCAGGAGATTTAGTTGCATATGTACTTTCAGTGAGGATGGGGGATGGCAAAATACAAGTAAGATTCAAATCAACTTTACTGAGTATCATTATGTTGTGTATACATGAGCAGAAGATATTATTTCTAATGTTTGTCAAATGGGTTGAAGAAGATAAAGTGTCACTTTTGATTGATGTAAAAAAATTTAAGAAAAATGACTGGGAGACATGGACAAGGACCTTAATTCAGATTCCCAGAAGGCTTGTAAAGTGGAGTGTGTTAATAATCTTAGTGTACCTACTCTGTGTTACAAAGCAGAGACAAAAGAATGCCCTATGATTTATTTACATGCCAACTAGACTTGTACTTCAAAGCTGAACAAGAAATCCTGTTTTAAACAAGTTATAAGGTGAGGCCAAACACCCAAAGTTGTCCTTTGACTGCCACATGAATGCTGTGGCATATGTGTGTCCAAACACACATGAACACACACATGCATAAAATGCATATTAAAATATTTAAATGTATTATGGAAGAAGAGACTACTAAAGCAAGTGTCCCACTCTCTGCCTTAGTTTGCTTGCTTTTAATTTTTGAAAATAATTGTGCCTGTTATATGTTTTCTTTCTACAGACTTCTATCTATTTGGAACTGTATGAGTCCAAAAATCAAATCAGTAGATCTCTGTTGTAGTGCCACCCATTTGGATGGTTGTGCATGTGTAGAAAGTTTTTCTCTCAGCTAATAGCACTAATAAAGGAAAGAGGAAGAAGAGGAAGAGGAGATGGAAGAGGAGGAGGAGGAAGAGGAGGAAGAAGAAGAAGAAGAGGAGGAGGAAAAGGAGGAGGCAGAATAATTAAGATGTGAATAATAGTTAAAGGAAGTTGTGGCTGGGACAATGAACATACAGGGATTATGAGATCCTAGACCCTTCTTTTTCTCTCTTTACTTCCTGTCTACTATAAGTAAGCACTATTGCTCTGCCAGATATTTCTGCCATGATGTGCTATCTTGCCAATAACACACATGTAACCAGGCAAAAGAAGTGTGGACTGAAACTTATGAGCAAATGGAGCTTTGAGGAGCACATAAAACTTGTTACCACACAGGTTCTTCTCCTCTCCTCTCCTCTCCTCTCCTCTCCTCTCCTCTCCTCTCCTCATCCCTCCCCTTCTCTCTCTCACTGCATTTTAAGTGCATCCCAATTCTCTCTTTCCTTTTCTATTTAAAAGGACATAGGAACTCAGTTTAGAAAACACAGACTTGATTCCAGTCTGTGATCTGAATTCTCACTCCAGTGCTTTAGGTACTACTTGGCATAACTGTAGGCAACACATTCCTGACCCCTGAATCTTTGTAAAATGAGTTTCTGGCAAAGTCAGAAATCACAGATGGATAGCCTGTGAACTGTGCTGAAAGACCATGCTAAGCTTACACAATGTGTATAAAAACAGTTACATATATTGACAACATGAATATACTTAAAAATTTATTACCATCACATCAAAATCTGGATATATTAGATTATCTGTAATCATAGAGGACATCATTCTTAGAATCTGAGCAGCAGTTCTGTGTTTATATGCAACTTGGCCTTCTTGGCATTGGTTGGCATCATATCTGAACCAAGTAGTTCAAAGGCACTCTCCACAATTCATATTTTTGGGGCCAATGCCTGGCTTGTTGACATAGTAAGGAGCAAATATTACCAAGTGACATTTCTTTTTTTTTCTCTTTGAAATACTCACTTTATTTCTATTAGAAGCAATACATTCATATTTATATATGGAATTAAGTAGAATATATATATATGTATATATATATATATGAATATACTTATACATATATATACATAATAGCTAAATCATGTGCTCATTTAATTTTAACATTTTTTGGTATTTATTTATGTATTTCTTCAGTGTGTGTGGTTTTCTGTACATGCCATGACAGTGCACATGTGGAGATCAGAGGACAATTTGCATGGATTGGTTCTCTCCTATTTCAAGGGTCCTGGGGATCAAACTCAGTTCTTCTACCTTAGCAGCAAGCACCTTTATCCACTGAGCCAACTCATTACTCCCACATTTTAAACACCAACTGACATTTCTTACAACAATAGAATAAGCACTTTTAAAGTGCATTTTAAGATGTCATATTAAAGTTATGAAGATGCATTTGAAATCGTGTGGAGTAATCAAGTTATTATTTTATCTGACTGCCAAGGTCTTAAGTTTTCCCCACACTATAGAGTATCTCACCAGATATGTGAAAGCATTGAAAAACATGCAAACAATAATGCAAGCACATTTATGTGTACATAAAGACATGAGAGAACTCTGACAGAACCTGAAGGACACTAAGTGTCATCTAGTCTGAGTCAGGCCTCCAACATTATACTAGCCGCTGTTGGTGTCTGAAGCCTGCAATATAACATATACTTGAAAGATTAAGCATAGAAAGATCTCCAAAGCATTATTAAAAGATAGAAGGAGATAAAATGCATGGGATCAGATGATGCATAGGCAATTCATAGTAGGCATTTAATAATATGATTACATACTCAGGAGAAAGTGGGTAAAGCACCTTTTGCAGAAGAGATTGCTAAATGAGAATCAAGGAGGGGCCAGCACATAACAATAATCTTGACTATTTCAGAGTGCTATGTCAGAAAGAGAATCAGGAACCTGTGGGCACTTACAGCATCTCACACAGTTGATCACTGGTCATATACTGACTCCAGTCATGGCAATCAAAGCTCCTGTAGCTCAGAAAGGTAAAGGGAATATTTCAAAACATGGAGTAGGATTTAAACTCAGGCCACTGGGATAATAGTCAGTTGCTACTCTTACTGTGTTTGGGATACTCTCATTTCCCCTATGACTTCGGTGCATTGTCTCTGAAAGTATTGTCTACGTTTTATGGGCTTTTCTTCTGGTGCCATCCTAGCAGGCATCAAGTTCACAGAGTTTTTGTATTTCTATAATAAGTATCCACTTTGCTTTTTGATTAATAGTGATCAACTTGGGTCTCTTGGTTGGCACTGATTTCAAGTACGTTTTCTTCTTTCTGAAAATTCCTGGTCTCATGTCAATATGAAGCACAGTGAAACAGATAGAGAGGTGTCAGAAAGATTGTCATTCTTGTGGTCCTAATTACTGTGAGCACTTCCTGGTAATGAGATGGACTTTCCCTGAGAAGAGAGTAGATGAAGGTCGAGCAAACTTCCCTTGAAAAAGTTAAACACATGGATGTATAAAATGATCTCAAATCTCAATTGTCATTTCAATTTTGATGAAAACTGGAGCTGATGGTCTCTAATGTGAACAAGGCCTGTGCAGGACAAGTCTATGATGTGCTGGAGGTAGTGAGGCAGGTGGAAGGAAACAGAGTGAAATAAAGAACAAAGTGAGAGGTCAAAAAAAAACCCCAAAAACAATAATAATACTGGGTAATATAGAATATGACTATAGGATTAGATTCAATTTGCAAATTGTTTAATAAAGAAAAAACTATTATATATATATATGTATATATATATGTATATATACACACACACATATATATATACACACACATATATATATATATACACACACACACACACACACACATTTAGGTACAGAGTTAAAATAAAAACTGCCCAGAATTAATAATCTAAATAATTAAGGATGTATGTGTATGTGCAGACATGTATATTGAGGCCAAAAGTCGATATTCTGTGTCTTCCACAGTTGTGTCCTTGCATTTTGATACAGGGTCTCCCACTGAAGCCAGATTTTACTAATTCAGCTGGACTAGCACGTCAGCCAGCTCCAGCACTTCTCGTGTTAACTTTTCCTGCATTGGGATGACATAGGATCTTAGTTAGGGTTTCATTGCTGTGAAGAGACACCATGACCACAAAAACTCTTATAAAAGACAACATTTAACTGGGCCTGGCTTGCAGCTTCAGAGATTTAGTCCATTATCATCATGACAGGAGACATAGAGCTTGTAGACAGACATGGTACTGGAGGAGTCTAGGGTTTTACATCTTGATCTGTAGTCAGGAGACTGTGTGCCACACTGGAAATAGCTTGAGCATAGGAGACGTCAAAGCTTGCTCAGCACAGTGAATCACTTCCTCCAATGAGACTACCTGCTACAACAAGTCTATGCCTACTAATAGTGTCACTCCCTATGGTCCAATAATTCAAACATATGAGTCTATGTGGGCCATACAGATTCAAATCACTATACATAGGTTATGCTTGGCTGATCAACCAGTCTGACTGTCAATACTGAGGTGACAGACACATACATATCCAGTTTGTTTTTTTTTTTTTTTTTTTTTTTTTAGAGGGCAAGGGATTTAAGCTTAGGCCCGCTTGTTTTTATACTTTGTTTATATACAGAGCCATTTTCCGAGGACAATTTTTACCAATTTTATGCTATTCTGTGTCACTAATTATATATCCATTATTATGTAAATATCACTAGCATCCATCCACAAAACTTTTTCCAGCTCACAAACCTGAAGCTCTGCTCCCCTGAATACCAATTGTAAATTTCCCTTTGGGTTTTCATGGTTTCTTGTAACTTCTAGGATTGTGTTTTCTATATCTGAGGAAAATATAACTGGTGTTTTGATAGGAGTGTACTAAATTTGTAGATAGTTTTCTGTGATATGACCATGTTAGTATCATAGTAACATCTTCTTACTTATAAGCATGGAATAATTTACCATGTGTTTGTGAGTTTTCTTTTCACAACAATATTTTACAACATGCAGTGTGTCAGTTTCCCATTTCCTTACTAATTTATTTCTATGTGTTTCATTTGAGTGGCTGTTATCAGTGAGGCTGTACTTTTACTGTTTCAGATGGTTTATTGTCAGAACATAGAGATGCTATGATTTTGTGTGTTTATTTTATATGTAATTAGCTCTTTGTGCTCCATTAGCTTTTATAGATCCAGGAGTATTTGGTTTTACTTGTTTGTTTGTTCACTGTAGAATCACTAGAATTTTCCATAACTTTCATCAGCAAGTCAGGACAAGTTAACTTTATACTTTCTCAATTAGGTGGATTTTATTTTTTTCTTGACTGGCTTCCCAGACCATCCTATGATGATGAAAGAATGGGGATGGGAATCCTTCTCTTACTTCTTACCTGTGATCTCAGAAGGGGAAAAACCAACAAACAAACATCAACCTTCCGTGGTTCACCATAGAATGTATTGCTAACTGTGGGTTTGTTTTCTATGGTCTTTGGTGGGTTCAAGTGTATTCTTTCTGTACTCAATTTATTGAGGATTTGTAATCATAAAAGGATGCTAAATTTTGTTAAAGATTTTCTGCCAGTATGGTATTGATAAGTTTTTGTTCTACAGTAATAATTTAAGTAGAATTTAGAGATAAAAGAGTTTAATGGTAGTGACTTGTAGATGTGTCACCTTCTTTCTTTGAAAATGTTTCCATGTTCTTTCTCTGTTATTATTTCCAAAATCCTTTTCATGTCGAGCATGTCTACTCTATCTTTGATGTCTTAGAGTTTATCATAAGACATGCATCTCAACACTCAAGAAAAAGCCAACTCTGTCCAACACATGGCCTTCATGCCTATGAGTAATGACAGGCCAGTGGTACAAGTTAGTATTTTATCCAGAACTTGGGAATAATTTGAGTCTTGAGATTTGTGTAACTTAAAATGATAAAAGTCTCTTAGGAGAGGCAGTTTCAAAATATAGAAGGAGACAAGTGTTTCTTGATGATCTCTGTCCCTTGTTTTACTTTTTTGTTGCTGTTATAAAAACTATTACCTACTACCATAATTAAACAATAAATTGTGATCACGGCATGATACAAGCCCTAATTCCACAAAACAATCCTGTATGAATGTTACAAAATGTACAAAGTTCTTAATTAAGGTGTCATCATTGAAAGCTCAGGTGTTATCATACTTGTGTTCTTTGCAGAATCTCAGACACTTCCATACTGATTCATTAACTAGAATAATTAATTTCTCTGTTTTTGCGAGACTGAAGTTTCTATTTCCTTGCTGGTAATTAGTCTGGGATGGTGCTGAGAAAGGAAGGTAGTGATCAAGATAAGAAACAGTTTTAGCTTTGTATGTGTTTGAGTTTTATCTTTATGGTCATTAAAAGACAACTGAAGTACTTTTGCAAGAAAGGGGTATGATCTGATTGCTGTCTGTATGCACAATTCAAGAATCTATCCAGAAAATTAACTGAAGCAATATGAGTCAATAGAAGCAGTTGACTCGTGCTTATCATCATCATCATCATCAGCAGCAGCAGCAGCAGCAGCAGCAGTAGTAGTACGAATATTATTTACAGATTTATTTATTTTATTGTGCATTGATATTTTGCCTGCATATATGTTCAAGAATATGAGATCCTCTGTGTTACAGACAGTTGTGAGCTGCCGTGTAGTTGCTGGGACTTGAAACCCAATGCTCTAGAAGAGCAGCCAACGTTCTTAACCATTGAGGCATCTCTATAGCCCCTGTTATTATTATTTTTACAAGTCTACATGACTTCATTGAACAGTTCTTCAAAACTGGGCAGATTTTTGTAAGCCATTTCTTCTGTTCTTCCTGGGCATCAAGTGATTAACTGAGTGTGTTGGAATTTATTGTTGCTTGGCCAATCACCTTTGCTTTCACAAGTCTCAGTTTCAGGCTTCTCCAGACCTTTTCTTGCAAGGACTTTGTTGTTCGCAGCCACATGACTGAAACCCATAGTCACTGGCTTTAGTATCAATGTCTTTGAATTCAGGAAGAAGTAAGAAAACTGACAATTACTTGTAAGCACATCGCTTACATCCTGGCTTATAAATGCCATGTAGAGTTGAGAAGCAGACCTCTTCTCATTTATGCCTAGAATAGAATATTACTTTGGTGCAATGTAGATATGGAAAAATCAGTAAGGCTGGGGAATTTAGTTCTGTACTCACTGTTGTGATAGTAGATGATGGGATCGCTTTACAAATAGAACATGTTGAAGATACCCTTGGTGGATGAGCCTTAAGCACACAAGCCTCCTGAGGAACACACATTCTCTGTCAGACCCTAGAGTGCCACGTTGATGATTCTAGCTGCTTCAAGTGACTTTGTGCAGAGGACACAAAAGGGAACAGAATAGAGGGACTAAAGTTACTACCGAATGCATGTGCATACTAAAAATATTGACAAGGTTTGCTATATAGTTCTGAGGTCCTACAATCATGACCATGGAAATCTGTGGAATGGCCACATTTGAATGTTTATGGCATCTATTGGGTATTCATGGAGACTTTAAGCTGTTGTAGCAGGGATATATAACACTTAAATTTATATATTTATTTATGAAATCTCACACCTTGCAAAATATACTGCAGCCTACAGTTCTACCACTTAGGATAATTGCTTCTTTCTTGAATTTGAAAGGCTATAGGTTTTATCAACTTGGAATTCATTCCCATTACTTAATAGCTTTCCATTCATATTTCTTTGCAAAAAAGAGTTGCATGAAAGAATTAGAAAATATTCCATACTGTTATCCAGCCAATCTGAATCAGCTTTTTCATTTTACCTCTTATTGGGTTTAATGTTAGCAAATTTCCTACCTTTGTAAAAGGGGTTAACTATATCTTTCATTTTTAGGATTTAGGGAAATAAAAAACCAAAACAACTGTAAAATATATGACAAAATAAAAAGGGCTCTGATACAAAAGATTGTTTTCATTGCCTGATATTTACTTCACATCAACTAGAAGCAAGACATTGCCCTGTATTTACAGATCAAATAAATATTCAGTGTTCCCAAAACCTCACTTAAGGATTTAATGAACCAACAAAGGAGTAATGGTCTGTTTGTTTCTTCTTAAAGGAATGAGTTTCCTGAAGCCACTATTACTGTTGTTGTAAGGAGGGCAGACTCAGCATTCTTTCACCTTTGTAGAGGACTTGATTAGGTAATACCTCTTCAAAGATATTTTCGCATATCTTAGAAACCAATTGTAATGATAACACCATAATAAAGAGACTCTTACATGGGATAGTTATGTAGTGTATTTTGGAAAATTGACACAGTAAGAAAAAGAATGTCACAAAGTACGGAATGTTACTGACCATTGTGTGTTAATTTTGCATCCTGATACTTTGATGAATCTGTTTATCAGTTGTTGGAGTTTTCTTGTGTAGTCTTTAGAGTTTTTATGTATAGAATTATATAATTTGTAAATAAAGATACTTTGAATTATTTTTGGTTATTTTTTTTTCTCCAAGACTGGGTTTCTCTGTGTAGTCCTAGCTGATCTCAACCCACTTTGTAAAACAGGCTGGCCTCAAACTCAGAGATCTAACTACCTCTGTCTCCCAAGCCCTAGGATTAAAGGAGCATACTATCACCATTCAATATGACTTCATTCTCTATATGTAGCCCCTTTATCTCCTTCTGTCCGTGTCTTAGTTAGGTCTTTATGACTGTAAAGAGCCATCATAAGCATCCAACACTTGTAAAGGACAACATACAATCTGCGTTAGTTTATAGTTTTACAGTTTAATGTAGCAGAAAGTATTAATAAAATATGAATGGCGGGCTTCCTGCGCTACTGCCACCAACACTCCTGCCTCCACTTCTAGACCCAAAGCAGTGACCATTCACAACCTTCCCAGTGCTGGTTCGCTGCCTCAGTGCTGCCCATACCCTCTCAGTCATAAGCCCACAGGTTGGCAGGCCCATATTCCAGTAACCCAGTAAAACAAAACTCTTAAAGCTTATAATAAACCAGTCAGATTTATATATGGTAAAATCTCAATACAAAAGATGCCCACACAATAATTTCAAGGCCAAATGATAGTGGTACAAGCTGTTCACCTAGAATAGACAAGTTACCCCAATCATTCTATCCCTATATGAAGTCATGTCTACCTGTGGCCATTAAAGCCATGCTGGTTCCGGATCTTCTCCCTATCCATCTTCCATCTTGATTCTCCTCACCTCTCCCTGAGTTCCTTCCTCTTCAACTCTTAGCTCCGCCTCCCTTTTCCCTGTCCAATCACAGGCCTCCTGCTGCACTAATATTTAAATAGATTGGAAGGGAAAAGTTTGCCATAGTTTAATCCATTATCGTCGTGGTAGGAAGTGTGGCAGCATGCAGGTCGATTTAATGCTGGAGAGTTGATATTTAATTCACAGGCAGTAGAGAGAAGAATTACTCAAACTGGGTGGAGCATATATATATATATATATATATATATATATATATATATATTATATACATATACATATATACACACACACATATATACATACATATATATACACATATATATATATGTATGTATATATATATATTTATGAGCTCAAAGCCTGCTCCACAGTGACATACTTTCTCCAACAAGTCAACACCTACTCCAATAAGGCCACATCTCCAATTAGTGCTACTCCCTATTGGCATCATTCATACACATGAATCTATGGGAACAAACCTATTCAAACCACCATAGTCCTTTTTAGGCATTAGCTAAGATTTCAAGCATTATATTAAACTTTAGGAGAGAGGAGCCAATCTTGTCTTGTTCATAACTTTAATGGAAATTCTGAGTTTTTCTCAAGTTAGCCTAAAAAGAGACAGTGATATTGTTGTGGTGAGATAGGTTGTGTGAATCCCTACATTTCCCAAGACTTTTATCATGAAAGGTATCAGATCAAAAATCATCTCTAAATCTAATGAGATGTGGTTTCTGTCTTTGATTTTGCCTGTGTGGTAGACTACTCTTATTAATTTTTTATATATGTTGAACCATCCTTACAGACCTGGGATGAGGTTAATTTGATCATGGTGGATAATCTACGTAATATGTTCTTGAATTTCAATTAAATGTATTTTATTGAGAACTTTTATCTTTGTCCATGAGGGAGCTTAGTTCACAATTTTCTTGTAGTGGTGCCTTTATCTGGTTTAGGTATCAGTGTAATGCTGGTTTCATAAAGCAAATTCAGAAGCCTTCTTTTCTCATCTATTTTGTGGAATAGGTTGAGTTTAATTCTTCCTTAATTGTGTGGTAGAATTCTTCAGGAAATTTATCTGAGCATAAATTTGGTTTTGTTTTCTTGGTTTGTTTGTTTTGTTTGTTTGTTTGTTTGTTTGTTTGTTTTAAAGCTTTGTCCCTGTTGTTCACTGTCATTGCTTGTGGTAGATGTATTGATGCTTCATAGCTCTTATTTTTTAAATGACGATATGTCAGATGTATTAAGAAGTATACCCATTTCCCTTCAATTTTCTAATTTTTTGAGGGAAAAAGCACAGAAGTTATATGTGTAGAAAGATGTCAGGGAAGCAAAAGAATATGATTTTATGGATAAGCCAATAAAAAATATTCAACTATGAGTTTGGATAAAGTCACACAGGGTGGAGGCATGTCAGAGACCCTTTAATTCCAATTCCTGGAATGAGCTTGCCCCATCTTCTACTTTTTAATTATGATTGATGGCCATTCCTGCCATTCCCAGATGCTCATGTGTGCATGTTTCAGATACCACACTCTTTCCCAGTACCCTTCTTTCAACACCAAGCCTGAGGTAATTTATCTTACCCTAGTTAAACCCCTCTGAGGAGTCACAGGCTTCCATTTACCTCCACTCCTCTTATATTCAGACCTATCACCACCCAGACACTGTTCCCCCTCAACCCTTACTTCTAGCCTCTCTCTTGTGAAAAATCATGATAATTGTTTCAGGGGTTTTGTTACATGTAATTTTCAAACATATTAGCTCTTTCTTGAGAGCTCTGCCTGAGCTCCCTCAACCTCTTGTGGCTAGCTCTGCCAAGCTGCCAATGACTGCCCCGGTTGTGGTCATTCTCTTGCCCACCTTAGTCGCCATGGAAGAAAAACGTCAGACAGCCTTCATATTTTAAAACCAGCCAGATAACTCAATGGCTGGCAAAGAATATCCTTCCCCATCCTTCTTGTCCTCTGCCCATGGTGAAGGCTACAAACTATAAGTGCACAGAGACCTTGATGTCAGCTGCTTCCTCTGTTCCATTGCCTCCTCTCACTCCTCCCTCTTGTCCCCTTCTCTTCCTCCTTGAACCTGGAAGTCCCACCTTTTTCCCTTCACCCAGCGATTGGTTTCCACTGTTTTTGTTTATACAATCAGGAACCAATTAGGGAAATAACACCTCCACCTACAGGGTTTGGTGGATTGTAGTGTAAAGTACACTCTGATTCTATTGCTCTAGATTTTAAGAAGTTCAAGAAGTTTTCAAAAGAATAAGGATGGGATGGGAAATTGGCATCATGAAAATGAATCCAGCAAAAGAAAATCAGAGGAAGGAGGCATTTTTTTTTTAAAAAATTGGATTTGGGGATCATACATTAGAAATTTGACCTATATGCTTCTTGGGGGCATAGAAGATGACTAAAATAAATACTCTCTTCAGCTTGCAATGAAATTGTTGTGCCTAAAAATGTGTCTACCCCTTCCCTCCACCTCAACTCATTTCCTATCCTTAACAATTAATTCAACAATCTAATGGATTTAGTGAAACTCACATCTCTGTTATCTCTTGCCTATATGTTACTGATGGGCTGGGGTTTGGGGTGAGATGTGCTTAGTGCTCCCCAAAAGAAGAAAACTGAGACTTTGATGAACATCAGAAACCACTAGAATTCAAGGGACTTATTGAATGATGATGTACCAATCTACCAACTCCAAAAAAGGACATATATCACTGGATGTGGGGTTTGAGGTTTTAAGTGGTCAAATCAGTCCCAGACTCTTTCTCCCTTTCCCCTTCCCTTTCCCTCTGTATCTCTGTCTCTGTCTGTCTGTCTCCCTCTTTCTTCTTTCTTTCTTTCTTTCTTTCTTTCTTTCTTTCTGTCTTTCTTTCTTTCTTTCTTTCTTTCTTTCTTTCTTTCTTTCTTTCTTTCTTTCTCTGTCTCTGTCTCTCTGTCTCTCTGTCTCTCTCTCTGTCTCTGTCTCTCTCTCTGTCTCTGTCTCTCTCTGTCTCTCTCTGTCTCTCTCTCTCTGTCTCTCTCTCTGTCTCTCTGTCTCTCTGTGTGTGTGTGTGTGTGTGTGTGTGTGTGTGTGTATGTGTGTGTGTGTGTCCTGCTTGTCTATCCAGATGGAGAATTCTCAGCTACCCCTCCAACACCATGTCTGCTTGTGAGCATTGCCATGCTTCCAGCTATGATAGTAATGGACTAAACCTCAAGAACTGTAAGCTAGATCCTATTAAAAGCTTTCTTTTATAAGAATTACCTTGGTAGTGGTTTCCCTTCACAGCAATAAGATCCTAATTAAGACAATGGGACAAAGAGCAAAAGGACAAAGACTCTCCTGATTATACAGTGAACTTCTAGGGTGGTGAATTTCAGTTTAGTAGGAGGAAAAGCAGAAAAAATCAGAGGCAATAGAAATACCTGAAGAGAAACAAAGTCTCTTAGGAATTGGCCCATTATTAACTGAATATGTTCAAATATGCAGACATACATAATGTTGCTGAGATTAAGTCAAACAAAAAAATAACTGCTTGATTAATGTTATAAAACATTTCAGGCTATTAGAATTGTTCTGTTCTTTTTTTATTTAGTCAAATACCAGTGGAACACTCAGCTAAAGTAGATGAGAATAAACATATATTTTGAGGAAAAATATTTAATTTTTTATTTGTTGGGATAAACATAAAAATGAAAGAGGTTATAATGTGGGATTCATAGATCCCAGTTGGCATAAGGGGGAATAGTATTTAGCAGCATTTAAAAGAATGATTGATTTGACAGGTGTGGATACTTTTTAATTAATATAGATCATAGAAATTGCTATTAGAACTCTAGACTAAAAGTGATGCATGTGGTTGTCGATTTCACTCACCTGATGTGGGTTAATATTTAATATAAAGCTTACTTATTTTTCTTACAAAAGGTCAAGTATGTGTAGTTTTTCAAGTTGTACAGATTTTAAAATCTTAAATACACTAAGTATTTGTTTTTGTTTTGAAAGAATGGATGGAATCTATGGATTTTTGTGAGAGTTAGTAATGCCTGTAAAAAAATCACTGAGCCTATGCTGCTATCTCTGTTTAGAAATGGATACTGAAAAGCAATTTAGCTTAACATAAATATATATTTACATGCCACTGTACAATCTCACTTATGTGACATAGCTAGAGTAGCCAAACTCATAGAGAGAAAAGGTTGCTGATTACAAAGAGCTGGGAGGTAAAAAGAAATGGGCAGTCAATATATACAGCACCAGTTTCTATTCTTAAGAAAGAATCTCAAATACTGGTTTTAGACCAGGTTTCCAAGAAACAGAGCTTGATGTAGGCTTCCTAGTATAATAAGTTCAGCCAGGAGAGAGTGCTTGAAAGCACCAGGAGGAGAGTAGTAGAGTAGGATAAAGAAGACAAGAAAACAAGTAAGAGAGTTATCAAACAAACTACAGGTGGGCAACTTAGCTCTTATTTTACTGAGGGAACCGGAGCCAGTATTGAACAGGCACTTAACATGGTCTCACTGACCTCATTTCACACTCCTGAAGATGAGATGTTAACTTTAATTTTCCACCCTACTCTTGATGTTCCCCTGTGCCTTAGGTGTTGGAGCTATGTTGTAGATGTCTTCATAGAGGAGCAGCAACCCTGATCACTTATTTTGTGCACTTAGACCTATGGTTAATCTTTGTTGAAGCCTCAGTCTACTGAGGAAAAGTTTCTTTAATAGGGGTAAGCATAATTATAGTAATTTAAAATACATATAAATGCTATCTCAATTTAAGAAAAGGGCAGTAGTAGGTTCCTTAGCCGGGAGTAGTTGGATAGGTTTATCACAAGCTCTGGGGGATCAGGACACATGACACAAGACGCTGTTTTCTGGACATAATGTGAATGCTGCACCCATGAAATTGTAACAGTGAATAGTGAGCATACCAGTTAGCATACCAATATGGACAGAGCAAGTTCACAAGGCATCAAACTTAGGTGAAAAACAACAGAGATTCAGTGATCACTAAGGAAGGGAGAGTCAGTTCCCTCTAGGGATGAACTTTCTGATAGTTATGCAACTTCAAATAGTTCTAAATACATGTATAAGCAACATGAAATAATCCTAGAACAATATATATATATCATACTAAGTATACATTTAGTGTACTTTGTATATATATGATATATGTATCCTTATTTATATGTATTATTATATTTTATGTATATACGTCTGTGTGTATGGATATATATTTTTATGTCATATCATGATTTAAGCCTATATAAGATATATAGCCATATATATGTGTATATATATATATATATATATATATATATATATATATATATATATATGTATATTCAGAGTTTCTGACTTCTGTGAGCTAGGATAACAGATGGGCCATTATGCCCAGCCAACAATTTTCATGTATTCTAGGGATACAAATTCTTTCCTTCTACTTGTGTGGTAGGTGCTTTACTTCCTGAGCCACTCCACATCTCTTACTTTAATTTTATATTAATACTAGCTGTCATTTTTTCCTAGTGAAATTCTAGATGGAACTTTGAAATATGAATTAAAAATAAAGACATCAGTTTACTGTGCAATACATTCTCTGCCAATAGACATTTTCAGTTTGAAATACAGTAGTCTGCATTATGTAAAGTGGATACATCCCAAGTTTTTCAGGGGATTTCTTAAATGTGAGTAGTACCTAATCTTAAACATACTATGTTTTTTTCCCATAAAATTTAATTATGTTATACTGTAATTTATAAATTAAGTATAATAAAAGAATGACAGCAATAAAACAATACACTCCAATAAAAATTAAAAGGATGAAATTGTCTCTTTCTTCTCTTCCTGCTCCCTCATCTCTTTCTTCCTTCTCTCTCCTCTCTCTATATAGGAGCTCAACCTTTCCAAAAGAGTGTTGAAACCAATCATGGCAGCATATACCTGTAATCCTAGCATATACCTGTATATCCTAGAAGATATAGAGACAAGACAACCTGGGCTACATAGTAAGATTATGTCTCAAGAAACAAAATGTATTGATAAAAGTGTTAGTGTTATTGGACACATTTAAAGGTATGGCTTACACATGTCCAGGCTGTATAAACCAGAATGGTATGATACTCGCTGCATGACAAAATGGGGTGCAACTCAAAGCTCATGAATTTTTTTAATAAAACTTGTACCAACCTCTGTATATACCATGTTTCCTCTATAATCTATGCTTACGTCAGAGTGCAATTTGTATGGGCACAGTAAAAGCCTAACAAATAAGTACAGTTGACCACAAGTAACTAAAATCACAGAAAACAAAATGGAATGGTAGTGACAGGGAGAGAGAGAAAGAGAGAGAGAGAGAGAGAGAGAGAGAGAGAGAGAGAGAGAGAGAGA
>NW_021604782.1:12455541-12483941 GCF_004785775.1 Grammomys surdaster | reverse complement strand
AGAGAGAGAGAGAGAGAGAGAGAGAGAGAGAGAGAGAGAGAGAGAGACTCATTATATGTTCTGGTCTCTAGAATACCCTGATTAAAACAGTTGAGTAGCCAAAGGTTTTTACTTTTATTAACGTTCTTGTATTTTAGGACTTGTAAAATTAGTTGAGACATTATCACCTACCTAACTTCCCTCAACAATAATATCTTATAGAACCACAATATGTTTAAAAATAGAAAACACTGATGAAACATCCTTTAACTTTAAATTTTATTCATGTTTCATAAATTTCACATATAAGTTTAATGTATAGTTTCATATAATTTTAGCATGTTTATAGATTTGTAGAACCCCTACCACAATTAGAACACAACATCACCCTATTTCTACAGAATGGTTCCTCATGCTTACTTACAGTCACACCCTCCCACAACCTTGATCATGGCAATGAGTCCATGACTAGTTCTTCATCATTATAGCTTTGTCAGTTTGAGATTTATCTGAGTTATTGGTTTTATCTTTCTACTTTATTTCTAAGTGTCCTTCCATTGTAGGAACATGCTATATACTATAGATTATCAGGTTTGTTGGAAACATTTGAATTGTATCTGATCTTTTGAAAATGCAAATAAATCTCAGTCAGCTCAGACATTTAAAATTAAGTACCAAAGGCTGAGTATAGGTTAAAAATGAAATAATATTTTGCTGAGGTGTGAAGGATAGAAGTTAGAGATGAGGGTGCCGGTATGGTTGGTTTCTGGTGAGAGCTGTCCTTGTGGTTACAGAATTCTCATTTCTCTCTGCTCCTTTGCAGGAAAAAAAGAGTTCTCTTTCCAAATCTGTTATAAAAATACCAACTCCATTCACCAGGGCTCCATCTACATGGCTTTATTTTCTCCTAAGTCCATGTCTCCCAGTGCTATCTCTTAGAGTGAAACTTCAATAGATCCGTTTTTGGAGGACACAGAATTTAGAATGCTAGAAGACAACAAGAATACTCACTTGCAGTTTTTCTTATGACAAATACCCACAAGTGCCATGCTTGAGTCACATGGAAGGTATATGTTTCACTTTATAAGTTGGTATATTATTTTCCAGAGTAAGTGAAACATTTTTCATTTCTTCCAGCAAAGTATTATATATCAATTTGCTTCGCATCAGCACATAGTTTAGCCAGCATTTTTATTTCAGTGATTAGATTAAGTGCACACTGGCATCATACTGGGGTTTCATTTGCATTTTCCTAATGGTGAGTGGTGCACATTTTTATAGACTTATATGTCCTCTATGTATCCTGCATAGTGATGTGATTAAACACCTCTGTCTTTTTGGTTTCTAATAGGGCCATATTCTCACTACTGCATTTAGAGCATTCTTTTTGTATTCCAAGTACAAAGTACAAGGTACATCTATCTTTCTCACATAGATGATTTGTAAATATTTTCTCCAACTTTATGACCTATTTTTAAAAATATTCTCTTCAGCGTATTTAATAGAGAAAACACAGGTTTTAAGTAATCAAAGTTTACATTCATCTTTTTCATGTCCTGTTTTGAGTGTCACAGCAAAAGTCATAGAGGTCGAGTCCATGTTTAACAAAATGAGCTAGACTAGAAAAATGACATTAAAAAAGTCTTCATTTCACCTTAGGTCACAAAAATTTTCTCTTAAATATAGTTCTTTTGAACATCCCACAGTAAGAAATTTTATCATAGGATATACTGTCAATTTTGAGTTCACTTTGCATAAGGTGAAAGTCTCATGGTACTTTTTGTCTGTATATTTCTAGTTATTTCAAAGCCATTTGTTGAAAAGATTATCTTTTCTTTGATTGATTGTTTGATATTTTCCTACCAAATATGTTGGATGTATTTATGTGTCTTATTTCAGAGTTTGATCTGCTATTCCACTGATGGATGCCCATGTTTCTGGTAAGTTACATAGACTAAAATGGGGGGGGGGAAGGAGGGAGGGAGTACTGAGAGTGATAACTGGAACAGAGAGGCATCTGGGGAATGAACTATGAAACTAGTACAATGGAAACTTCAAGGAGTCTACAAGGGTGATCCTAGATAAAACTCCTGGTAATGGGGGATACAGCCTGAATGGACCACATCTTGTACTTAGGCAAGACTTACAGTGGAGGGATTGGGATACCATCACAGCCACAAACCTCTGACCTATAATTTATCCTGCCTGCAAGGTGTGCTAAGGTAAAGGTGGCAGAGAAATGGTGGGAGTGGCTAACTAATGACTGGTCCAGCTTGAGACCCGTGCCACTAGAGGGAGCCCACCCCTGACAGTACCTGGAGGGACAAGACACAGGCAGGATAGTCCAGAGACTTAACGACAGAACCAAACACAACTGGAAAAAAAAAAGGTAATGAAATGATTACTAATGATATTTTGCTATATTCATAGATTGGTGCTTGGGTCAATTTTCATCAGAGAGGCTTTATCAAGCAACTAATGGAAACAGAGACAGAGATCCATAGCCAAACATCAGGCAAGGTTTGGAGAATCATTCGGAAGAGGGGAGGAAAGATTGTAGGAGCCAGAGAGGTCAAGGATACAACAAAAACCAATCCAAACCAATCAACCAACCAAAGAAAAAACAAAACAAAAACAATAAAACACACACACACACACAGAGAGAGAGAGAGAGAGAGAGAGAGAGAGAGAGAGAGAGAGAGAGAGAGAGAGAGAGAGCGCCTGGATGTGTCTGATCTAGGCTCTCTGTGTACATGTTATGGTTGATATATGAGCATATTAGGAAAATTCTTATTCAAATGACCATATTATCCAAATATTTTAGCAACTGAAAATCCTAGACATGGTGTCCTAAAGCTTCCTTTAGATTTTAACATTTCAGTGCCCTTCCCATGATTATGCAAGATTGAAGGACCTGCATTGTCTGTCTTCCCTCTGCCTACATTTTTTCTTTTTTACTTATAGTTTTATGGCTTGGGATTCTGGAAGTTCTGGGATGCAGCACTTGGTCCTTGTGTCTCTAGGAATTTATTAGTGCCATTTTTATAAAATGTTTTATTGATATTGGTGAAAAGCTATGGAGTTATTATTGAACATCTGATGGCTTCAAAGCAAATGTGAGATTCTACTTTTAAGCTTCCTCTGGATTATGTTTTTCCCTCTCTCTTTCCTTCTACCTCCTTTTCTTCCTCTTTCCTCTCCTCTTATTGTTTCCTAAGTACTAATTAGTTTTGGGGCCACAGCAGAAATTTCTATTTTCTTATCACACAAGCTAATTTTATACTTATCCCGAAGCAAATGCCATATCTAAAACAAGTTCTTCCAAGCACCTTTTCTGTGTAATTATGATTGTAGATGTGTAGATAAAAGCATGATGGGGTATCCATCACACTATTAAGAGCCATTGTTGTTAGGCTATGTCTTTCTAGACAGTGGCCTATCTCAATTGCTATTTTCATGTACAGATTTTTTTTTCTATTACTTGGCTTTGCCAAACATTAAGTTCTTTATAATCAAACGAATAATGGGGAGATACGGTCCCACTTCACTATTGTTTATTTCTGCCCTTGAACCAAAGAACACATGACAAATGAGATCTGAGACTGCTTGGGTTAAGATAATAGAAATAAGAGGAAGGACTGAGTCCAACTGTGGGGAAAAATAGAAGGCGCTGCAGTGGTGGTGTCCAGGTGGGTTTCCACCTGCGGCTGGTCCCACATGCAAGAGGAAGTCTAGGGTTCTAGTTGCCTAGAGGCTTTGGCAGCGGTAGGCTCCAATGACACGAGGAAGTCCTTGGTTCCAAAAGGGTTTATTGTCATGGCGCATGGTGGATGGATCTGGGCGTACCCCCGTAAAACTCAGAGCAGTCCCGAGTTAAATACAGAGGGAGAAAGAGGGAGGATGGGGGAAGATCTGGGGAGGATCTGGGGAGGCATGCTTAATTTGCTCTGCCCTCTGGCCTTCATTAGTATTTAAATCCCTGGGGCCTGAGACCTCTAGTCACGTCCTTTACCTGTGCACTTCGGGAGGGGCTTTCTGGCCTACGTGACTGAACAATGTAGTTCTATGGAGACTAGACTGCTTTTCAGGACCCTGGGTTCTGGGGGCGCAGCTGAACTCCTGCCGGTTCTCGTGTAGAGTCTCAGGGTTCTAGGCCCATGCCCAACCATGAACCAGGATACACTTATGCAGTCCCACATCCAACCACATTGGACTCTGTTCCAACCTAATGAACTTTGTAAATTTAGTATTTTAGGAAAGGACTTTAAATATTCTTGAGTAGGCTCATAGCAGATACAAAAGCAGCCAAACACCAGTATTTCTATATTAAGCAGTCATTGTATCCCCAAAGCAAACCCCTTTCAGTTCAGTCTTGAGAAGAACATGTTTAAATAAAGTCCTGGCTGGTTGCTGTGGTTATACACCTGCAAGGGAGAGCTCTGTTGAGAAGCTTGTCAGCAAGCATCCATTATGCTAAATAGCTGGGGAAACACTGGCTACCTGGCTGCTGAGGTAATAATTCTGATGGCCTTTGAACATTTTAAGACTGTGACTACGCTTACTTTTTTCTCCTTTTATGTTTGAAATGAAATAGTTTCCTTTCTTCTGAGTAGTTCATTTCCTTAGAAATGTTGCTGATTGGTGGCTGAAAAGATGTGAAAGATCCATTTTTTCTTGGAAGCTTATGAGTTCCATGAGGATGTTATATCACTTTACATTTTGTTCTAGGCACAGAGGCTCATGGTGCAGCAAAAAAGAATAAATATAATAATTAAAACAATACTCACAATGATATATTTTGAGGGCTATGAATTCAGTATGTGAACAAGGAATTTGAAATATAAGGGCTGAAGCAACCTTTGCTATTATCCGTGAGATAAGAGTTAACTTCTATGCTTATTTTATAGATACAAAAACATAGGCCCAGTTTATTTAATTTCTGTTAAGTTTGGTGATACCGAGCTGTCTTGTCGCAGTAAGCTCAAGCAAGTGGTGTTAACCAAGTGACCAATAATTGGACAATTTTGAGGTACAAAAGACAGAATTTCTGCCTCTTTGTTTTACAGGTAGGAATAAACATCTGGAATTACAATGACACAATCGATCTGAGCTAGGTGTGTAGAGGTGAGAAAACTACCTATGTCTCTGATACACTGGAGTAAGCAGTGCATCAAAAAAAGAGAGGGTCTTAAGTTTCTCTGTACCTTACTCAGGATCCCGTATGAGTCACTCTCAAATTAACATCCAGCTTCCCAAAAAAGCAACCTTTGCCCCAATCAAAGTGACCTCTATTTTCTATAAAGAAACACCATTTGTACCTTGGCTGCCCAAACAGAACATGCAGGAAGAGGTTTAGCTCAGCAGGTGGTCATCCAGCTTAAGAACAGCAATATGTCCTGAAAATCCCATTAAGTTTGCCTGAATTATTCAGTTCCTTCCTTGGTCCTTCACAGAGTAGTCTCCCTTCTGTGGGTCCATTCAGTCCTTCCCAATTTTACCATCTTGAAAGGCAAGTTATACTTTATGAGTACCCTTATGTAGACAAGTATGGGATTATCTGGATCAGAGCAGCTTTGGTCTCAGTTATCACATTCTAGCCCAGTCCTTGATGTAGGATGGGAAAATACTGTGGACAGAGGGTACACAATTTCCAACTCTACCTGTAAGCTTGCACATACTACTTTACCTATCTCATTTCCATTTTTCCCTACAATTTTATGGATAAACTAGTATACCATTTGAATTCATAGAGGTACTCAGGTACTCATATGTATATGTATGTGTATGTGAATGTGTATGTGTACATATATAGAGAAGCACAAAATAAAAACAAATTGTATATGTACATGATTATTTACAATAAATACACTCATATACACATATAGTCATATATATCAACATATAAGCTATTTAGATGCTAGCATATATTTTTCAAAATTAAGCTGTCTCATGCTTCCCTCCCTCCTTCCCTCCATCCTTTCCTCTCTTCCTGACTCTTTTCTTCATCTCTTTTTATCAATCTTTTTTCCTCTATTTTATTCAGCATTAGAATCTATAAAGGAAAGTCTTACCATTTATGATTTGTCTAAAGTTATCTTCAACTCTGATTACTTTCATTTTCTAAAATAAAATTTTTGCTGTTATTTGTTTTATGTTGCATTATGTGGAAAATGGATTTCAAAAAATTTTAGAGTGAAAAGAACTTACACAGACTATTCTTAGTCTAACTGGGGCTTCTGTGTTAATTACTCAAAACCCTTTTCCTACTAAGGTCTGGAGATCAAGAGTTTCAGATGGTATCTCCCTAGATTTTTGTTTTGTTTTGCTTTGAATATGAATATTTTCCTAAGCTACCATTCCCTGGAGCTTATATTAACTTTTGCATGGGAGGGCAAAAGACAGTTAATGGAATGAACGTGTCACTTCTGTTTCAATATAACCCTCTGGGCTTAAAGGGTGATTCTAGAACTTGGCATATAATGAAAAAGTTATATCTTTGGCAGACAAACATAGAGTGAATAATAAGGACATAAATATGATGAAGATTGGACAGGAGAGGGTTGAGCAACTGACTGTCATGACTCATTCTTACCTCATTCATATTTATTAACAACAACAATAATAATAGACTCCAGAATGGCTCCAATGTATCAGAGCTTCATTTGCATAACCATCTCATTTAATCTTCCTAATAAAACTGTGGTGTGAAGCTTAATTCCTACTTCTGAGGAATGAAGACACTGGCGACCAAATACATTGTGCAATTTACTTATGATCTTAGAATAAGGAAGGAATGGTGACTTAATTAGAAATTAAGATTACCTAAGAGCAAAGTACTTTCATACAGAACCCATTAATGTTTTTTCTTACATTGACAGGTATTACTTCCATTTTGGAAGGGTGCATATTGTACATAGAAGACAACCTGGGCAAGGCTGAATGAACACTGCTACACAGCCACCTGATAAGCTAGAGAAAGTAAGGAAACCTGAAAAAAAATTCACAATGGCTGGTAGGAGAGTAGAACCAGGGAGGCCTACAAATTACTAATACTGGGTTTCTTCTCAATGACATCAAGACCACTAAGCATCTTTATGCCTGGATTTTGATGCCTGTTAACAGAGAGCTGACTTCCATATCTTATCTGTCCATGAAAGTACATGAAATACCATGAGAGCATATGCATGGCAATAGAAAGATGCTGCTGTCATCATTGCTTTTGATGACTAAGCAAAGGGTTCTGGATATCTCTCTATCTGAACAATAACTGTGATAAATTCACATTGGCAATGTTCTAGAAAGATTATAGGCATAGGCATGAATATTGGGAAGTAGGAGTTTATGTGGGTGAGCAAGATGAGTAATATGAGCACTGTGGGCCATGAGAAGTCTTACAAGAGTTTGTGGGAGGCTCAATTCAATCCACAATAACAAGTCTGTAGGGTGAACTGGAGGTGAGACAGGTGAGGAACAGAAGTAGATTTGGGAAGAAGTCAAAGGTGAGAATGACTGACTCATCACCATTGGCTCTCCTCAAATCATCAAATGTGTGCTGCTAAATTCACAAAATACTCTGAGGTAAAAAAGCAGATTCATGTAACTAGTATTTTACTGGGTATCGACTAAATTTATGAGATGCAGAAGAAAATCATGAGTGGCAATTATAAGAATAATTATAGCGATAAACTGGTTATAGTAATTGAGACAAAGCTTCAAATATACTCATCATTCCGAGAATGCTGGTGATGATAGTGATAGTACCACCAGATGCTGAGGAAATGTTGACCTGTCTAAAACATTATGTCTACTTTCAGGAAGTTTATTTAATGCTCAGAGAATATTTCAGCAGAAGGGCAAGAAAGAATGTAAGGACTTGAGGATAGGTAGGAGTGCTCTAGAATGCTGTAATCTGTACATGACATAGCTGTTGTAGGCATGAATTACAGAAGGACTGGCTACCAGCACAAGAACTAGTCAAGGCTTGGCCTTCAACATTCTGTCAGGGATGAAGAATGGGTTCATACAGGCCTACCCTCTCAGGGATGCTATAGGTAGTTAATGATTGTTGAGAGAGAGGGAGTCATAGCCATTCATATAACTATTGCACATTGACTGTGCTCAGTAAATAACCTCTTATCCAAACTTATACAGGCAGACTCAATTAAATGCAGTAAGTAATACAAATGCATATAGCAGACATGAAAATAAGAAGTGAACTTGTGGAAAAGAAGGGATTTAGTGATAGGCAGAAGAGAATAATGCAGGATAATGAGAAAAACTCTGAACAAATAACATTTTATATTATATGCATAATCTATATCTATATCTGTGTCTATGTCTGTCTATCTATCTATCTATCTATCTGTCTATCTATCTATCTATCTATCTATCATCTATCTATCAATCTGTATGTATGTATGCATGTATGCATGGAATTGTGAACAAATAAACTATTTTTTCTAAAAAAGGTAGCTCACAGTCAGAGTTCAAGCAGAACAGAAGAGAAATGGGAAATTAAAAATAGTGGTACCATGAGAGATTACTTTCCCAAATGTTTCCAGTATTTCATTCATTACTATATCCATATACCTTGTATACTACTCAGAACTTCCACCATTAAAATATAGAGCCTGTTTTTCTTACTCATTAATCTGGTTTATCTTTAGAATCTACTTTGCTAATATATTATAGTATGTTACATCATATGTACGTACAATATACAAAAGATCATGAATAGACCTTCATTTTCTCTTGAATCCTTACTATAACACATAGGGACAAACCTAGACTATGTAGTGATAAATGACACATGGCCAATTCCCAAACAAAGTGTGACATCATCCAGGATGAGCTAGTTCCAATTGACCCACCACCAGACCACAAGTACTTGGATAAAACTAGCCGAGATCATCCAAGCTTGGAAAGATCAGAACTTCTGTTAAAACCTGAAGACTTCTGAGCAATGAGATGTTGTTTTGTTTTGAAGACACCAAGTGTTTATGTAATATGGTAGTCAGTCATAATCAATTGATACAGGAACAGATCATTTCCAGTGTACTACCATTACCTATGATCATGACAACGGCTTAGCATGACTTTTCATTATTGACCTCATTTTGCAGATGCAAAAATAAAGCTTCAATTACATATGAAGTAATTGGCCTATGGACACCTGACTAAATCCAAGGCTGTACTCCTTTGTCTGACCATAAATCCTAAGTATTTTATACTATGTAATACTATATTTACTGTGTTAAGCAGTATAAAGGGGGTTTATAAGTTTATCAGGGTGGTTTAATTTGGTCCAAAAGTTGAGTCTACTGGCAACCACAGAATAAGCCATCCCAGGGAGAGGCTTTGTGTAGGCATGCATCCAAGTCTGAGCAAGAGAATACCAAGAATGAGACCCATAAAGGTCAAGTTGGATGATTCTTGTCTAACCTCTTCAAATAATAAAAGAAAAGGTTAATCACCAAGAAAACACAAGTCAAGAAACAAGTAGGCATTTAAGAACGGAAGGTTGACACAGGTAAGGGATGGGCACAGACTGACTCAACATTCCCATCCCAAAGGGATGTGTCCTCAAGTAGGAGAGGAATAGTTTAAAATTGGACTATCATAGGAAAACTTAGACAGACATAGAATTTCCAGTCATTCCTGCCAGATTCTCTTCCCTTTAAGGAGAAGAGTATTTGAAAGCCAACTATGGAAAAAGGCAGTGTTCCCTGAAGTGTACACCACCCATCTCTGACATCTTCTGTCTACCTTTCTCCTGATTCTTGGCTCATTATTCTATTTCTTAGTTTATAAAGTAGAGATATTTCTTCAAGGTTTCTTCCTGAGATGAATGTTAAATGTTGCTTTTCAAATAAATCACATGGTAAGATACAGACTTCTGTGTCTATAGTAAGATCATGTTTCAAGACTCTCCCATGGGCAAGAAGATGAGTCTACTCTTGGCATATGATTTAAAATCACTTTCTCCCATCCCTCCATCTGCTTAATTGCTACTTATCCTTTAAGGATATATGTACAAGTACATGTATATGTATTACCTTATCCATAAAAAAATCTCCCTCTGACCTCATTCCATGGCACCCTTCTACACTCCCATTTACATTCTGCATCTGATTAGAATATGTGGCAGGTGACAAGTCTATTTCTTTCACTAAGAATTCCAGGAGGGCAATCATGGCAGTTGAGGTAGAATTCAAGGTCAGTAGAGAGATATATTTTGAGTCAATGAATACTTTTATGAGAATGTTGACTAGCTTATGTCTGGTAATCTTTTTACTTTTATTTTACTTATTCACTTTACATCCTGCTGACTGCCTTCCTCCCTGTCACCCCTCTTTTCTCTACATCCCCCCTCCACATTTCCTCTGACTGGTTAGACCCCACCCTCCTGGATATATCTCAACCCTGACACCTCAAGTCTCTGCAGGGATATACACATCCTCTTACACAGAGGCCAGACAATACAGCTCAGCTAGAAGACTATATTCCACAGACAATGTCTGGTAATCTTATGGCAGGGTATACTTGCTTGTCCCTTTTCAATAGGCAAGCCAAGTAATTAGTTGTGGCTCAAAGGGGCTATTATTTGAGGGTTGAATGTTTAATTCTGCTGAGAGACTTTCCACAATTCTACAATCTCTAACACAGGAGAAAACAACACTAAAGCCTATGACTTCCCCATCAGCCTACATTCCTTTGGGCTGAGGTAAGGGTGGGGCATGAGTAAGGAGCATTTACCATTTCAAATTTACCTTCCAGGGTTGTTTGTTGCTACAGCAAAATCTATCTCATCTCTTACAGCAGAATAAGTATAGTGGCAGAGAAAAGTAATGTGGGTCATAAGGTTTTTCTACTTTATTGAGTTTATCCTGAAAGGGTAAGTAGCAGCTGCTGGCTAGCTGAAGGTGACTCGAACTTGAGTGAACTAGGAAAGACCCTAATCTTTCCAAAGGTACACAAAGTCACCTTTGGAATCAACATGTAGTTACAGTTGGGAAAAGAAAAGGATTTTTGAGGTCATGATGTCACTGGAACAAAACTCCCTGAAAACTCTGAGTCATCTCTGTGGTTCCCCTCCTTGAGGACAAGTTTGTGACTTTTTTAAAATTCAAGGTTATATTTGACAGTTTTCATGCATTTAGGAATTAGAGTCAGGTCACTCTACCTGTGGTGTATATAGCCAGTCATACACTGAGTACATTGTCTCTGCAAAGAACACTGGTACTAAAATGGCTCTATGATCTGTTGTAATGTTATCCTGAGTTCATTTGCTGGAAGCATGCAAGCGTCCCAGAAACTCTCATTTGCTTATAAGTAAGGGATTAAGAGAGATTTCACAATATAGAAAAGAATATTTACCTAAGTAACTCAAGGAATAAAAAGAAGCTCAAAACCAATGTAAAAATTAGTTTCATCTTTGAAATGTATTGCCTCTTGGTTAAGGACATACATAGATTTTATTCATCTCCACTTCTCACTGACTCTATAGGACAGATGTCATATTTCAGAACAAATTTTATAGAACAGAGAGCTGAAGTTCAGAGAGATTTAGTAGTTATCCAAAGGCTATACAATGCAAGTCACAAACAATGTAAAAATAAAATCTTAACTTCAGAAGCATGCTCTAGACCAGTGGTTCTCAACCATCCTAATGCTGCAACTCTTTAATTCAGTTTCTTATGTTCTGTTGACTCTCCCATCATGAAATTATTTTTGTTCATATTCCATAACTGTAGTTTTGACAGTTAAGAATCATAATATAAATATGTGTACTTTCCAATGGTCTTAGGTGACCTCTGTGGAAAAACAGTTGATTTCCAAAGGGTTTGCAACCCACAAGATGAAAAACACTGCTCTAAACTATATACTTAATTATGCCCTCTCTTCAAAGAACAAAAGACCATTGAACCCCTCTTTGTGATGTATACATACGTATTCATTGGCAAATTCATTTTCAGAGAAAAATGCACTTGTTAGAGGTTCTCAGCTGTTACTTACTCTTTTTCCAGACTGTTTCTTTTGGTGTCCCTTCATCTTTATCTCCCTCTCTTGCTCTTGCAGGAAGTTAGCCTGATCCTACTCATAGGACATTTCCAGACGATTTTTCTAAGGTCCAATAATTATGCCCCTTTAGAACAGTCAACTCAACCATTTACTCAACAAACCTATTCGGGTTCCTGATTATATAGCAGACTTCTTTGATATCGCTAAGGAAGTCAAGGGAATGGGGACAATCACTAGTGTCAGGGGTAGTGAGATGATTTAAAGTTGACCCATTATGTAACCCACAGCTTCTCATGAAGAAAGGATTAGACAAATGGAATATGAGGATTTTAAATGCAAGTCTTCCTGGCTCTAAAGTCAGTCTCTAATCCACCCCAAAGTTCTGGAAAGATAATATTTATTCCTAGCCATAAGTTCTAGATATTGAGAGGCTGGGCACCTGATCTTGCAGCAGAGCCTCATGGTGTTTAGTTTACCAAAGCAATTGTTGGCTCCACCACAGACTAATTTAGAGGATTCATAGTTAGGTTTCAGAATGCATATTGTTGAGTTTGTGATGTTTGTGGATCTCATCTGAGCCACTCAAGTTTTACTACCACGTTGGGAATTGAATAGTTCATGGAGAGCTCATGATACAAAAGTATCATGAATTGCTTTTCTCTGTCTTTTTCAACACACATACAAACATGCATATAAAGGTATATTATATATTGTGTCTTCTTCTTTGGCCTTAGCTATTAGCCTTGGTTATGCCTATTTTCATAGCATATATAAGAGATCCAAGTAATGTTTTATTTTTAAGTATCATAGTGGAATTCTTCTATCATGTTGATTGGATCAAAGTATATTTCTTTTATATGATGTAGTAGTTTTTAATGAGGCTTTTAGGTCACACCACTGTGAGAGTGAGTTTTCAGGTTTCAAACGCTCAGGCTAGCCCCAGTGTCACTCTTTTTTCCTGCTGCCTGCTGATCCAGATATAGAACTTTCAGTGTATATGCAACTATCATGTCTGACTGCATGCTCCACCATGCTTGCTACCATTACAATAATGGATTAAATGTCTGAAAATGTAAGCCAGACCCAATTAAATGTTTTCCTTAATAAGATTTCCCATAGTCATGGTGTTCCTTAACAACAATAGAAACCCTAATTAATATGGTTTATAGATGGTTTTGAATCAACATTTATTCAAAATGTTACACTATATTAAATGATAATGTATGACATATGTACATATACTATTTGTGTTTGGCTTTTATGCATTTTGAAGATTTTTAGCAGTACAAGGAAGAGACCGTTAAACCAAATGTAATTTCAAGCCAGTACAAGTACACATATTTTTTTCTATACTTGAAAGTGTTTTAAACTTATCAAACTCAGTTTTATATGTAAAGTGTGTGTATGAGGGGATGGTATGTGTAACATAGCACAATACATGCCACAGCATAGGTACTGAAGCTACCCTGTGCAACATCTTCATATTATGCATCCACATTTAAGTTTGAAAGAACCTTAAAGAATCGTGACTAGTTTTGCCTGTGCAGATGTTGACTAAACAATGATCTTAATAACAACTCGACTGATTATTTTATAAATTCCAGGTACAACAATTTCATTTCATTTCTAGGTAGTACCTCGCAACAGTTTGACTTCCTCCAGACAGTTGCAGAAGCTGCTGCCTTAGAAATAACCATTTATTTCACTGAATATCCATCATCTTTACTGATACTTATATCCCATGTAGTAGCTTCTGCTTTTAATGAGATAATCACAATTAAGAATCTGGTTGACTTTTCAGATTTGGGCATTGTCATATGTGGGACAGTGGACAGTGAAAGGAAGCTGGGTCCTCAGTTGAGCTAAAAGCGTGAAGCCCTCGAAACCTTGAAGGAATGGTAGGAGCTTTGCCTGCTCTTGGCACCAGGCTCCTGTCACATAGTTGCAACCCCCCATACCTCCATCCCCCCATACATGCACATACAAAGGTTATGTGTTCATCAGTCACGTAAGGACAATGCTTCAAGCCCTTCCACTTATAGAAGAGGCATCCCTAACATCTCAGACCAAGACCATGCAAATGAGGTACCTAGAGGCCGGGAGGGTGTTGTCAATGAGATTTCCTTCTCAGACATTCCTTCCTGCAAAAGGTATTTAATCTCAGACCCACCCTGAGAAGTGGGGTATGGTTCTACATATCCAGTTTCCACCATGACAATAAATGATTTGGAACCACAGACTCTCTTTTCACCAAGATCTTCAGTGGGGAGCCATGGAGAAGGTCTTTATAGAGCCGAAGGCAGGTCTTCCATAGGCCTCTTTGTGATCCCAATCACCACCTCCTCCAAACTTGCAGCCATCAAGCCATCATGACTCTTCTCATGAGACTAGTGCGGGCGCCTGGATGTCCAAGAGCCTGGGAACTTGAAGACGCCAGTCTCATTGCAGGCTGGGGATGTCCGAGGCAGCTCCTGCTTTCCCATCCCTGAGCGGTGCTTCCCTACAGTCCCAGTGTGGGATCAGCACAAATTCTCTGCATCCTACCTCCCCAAGCAGCCATGCCCAGTGGTGGAATGGACGCTGGGCAAACACAAATCTACAACCTATTTCATGTGGTAAATTATCCGATTTTTCCATTGAATACTGTTATCTAACTGCTGTTTTGTAATTGTTTAGCAATAAAAACAGCGATATTTTATATTATATGTTATGCCACGTGGTAAGGAAAAATTTAAAATTTTGCATTTAGATACTCAGTGAACCACTTAACGGGATAGTTTATTCTTTTAAATCTAAGATAAAATAAAGATACAGAAAATAATTCAGAATGATTCCAAAGTTAATTAGTTATTTTAAACTGAACACTGTTGAAACTGTCATCTAGGTAAAGACGTTTAAGCTTACTGTCTTGTCTTCTGTCACCAATCATACCTATGTCCAACAAAATATATACTAACTTTTTTCTTCTTGTCTTTTTCTTTCTTAGTGTATTTGCCACCCAAATGTTAATTCATAAAAACAGTAATTTTTGTGTCTTTTTCTTAAATTATAATACTTTTAATCAGAAGGTAACTTCTAACCTTGTTTTTATTTGATTTTCTACTGCAGGGCAACTTATGGGATATGAGGATTCTTTCATTATCTAGACTTTGTGTCTTGCAATTTCAGAACAAACAAAGACATGTACCCTTTCATGTATTTTGGCTGTAATATGATGGTTTGATCAGAATCTACTTGTCATTTCACCTAGTGTGTACTATAAAGCACTATACAGAAAGGGGAGATGTTCAAAGCATATATGGGATATTGAATTAATCAAGTTCTTTAGTTTTGTGGGTCCAATAGAGGAAGACAATGAAGAAGTTGTTGTGTTGATTGAATTGAAAAGCCATCTAGATTGCATAGTGAATGTGCTTGTAGAATTCAAGTTACCATGAAATCAAGGTTAAAAGATTGAGGTTCATATTAAGTTTGGGGTTAAATGGATGCTGCTCTTTCATTTGGCAATTCATTTGTATTGTGTGTGTTTATAGTTTAATTAATGAAATAAGTTTAATGCTTTAGTGTCTTGGAGATAATAAGATATTTAAGCAAAACAGATTGTGTTCCATACACTGTAGGTTAGTTTTCATTGTCCAGTCAGGTTAGTTTTGGAAAAACAAAACAAACCAAACAAACAAATTAACCCAAACATGAGACACTTTACTATGTGTTAAACAAAAAGATTCATGCTAGTCTAACGCATCAGACTACAAACATGCTGTAGATAGACATGTATAAAAAGCATGGGTCTCAAGAGTCATGAAAGTAATAGTTTTTACTTTCTGGCCTTGTTATATCCAAAAATGCTTTCTCATTTCTTTTTATGCCAGAAAGAAACACAATTATAAAATGTCAGGTAAATAAGTGTCTAAAGTAATATTGTATGCCATATTTCAGACAAAGGATTGTTTTAGGTAAAACAGAACAAATCTAAAAAGAAGCAGAGAGGGACAACAGAAGGCTATCCTTAGAAATCTATGGAGTTTATAAAGCCAGAAGAGATGATACTAGCCACTGATACAAGACGGGATGGACAAGCCAGTTGCAAGCATCATTTGCCACATGTGTCAGCAATGGCTGAAGGTATGTCTAAGGGTGTAAAAGTTAGAAATATAGACTTTGAGGATGGGTGGAAACACTGAGGTGACCCCGAGAAAGGATGATGACTAAGCTCTCAGTGGGTAATGACACGTCTGTATCTAAACTTAAAACATTAAAAGCATCAAAATAGATGTTTGGTGACTCAACTCAGGAAGAGATTCCTCAAACATCAAGGAGAATAAAAACACCGAGGAAGGAAGAATATTTTCAGGAAGATGAATTATGTTTGAGTAAGGTAGTTTGTTTTTATTGCTATTAAACAGCCTCACGATTCAGCTTTCCCCACCAGGAAACACCCACAGAGTTTCATGCCTCATGCTGGCTTCCATCTGCTGTGGTATCACTCAATGATGAGTGGCAATCGTGTTTTCTTTCATGGTGATGTACTTATTTGTTGTAGGTCCAAAATCAGACCAATATTTCTTTCTGTATTTTTGATATAATAAAGGGAAATTATAGTGAATTTAGAAGACGTAAGATCTTGTTGATTCATTAAAAGCCTGCTACCCTATGGCTGAAAAGGGATACACATGGAGAAAGAATTTTGTATTCTGAATGACTTATAACAAGGAAGATTTTTTTTTAATAGTGGCAGAGTGGATTAGAAGACCACACTAGCTGGGTCCTCTATGAGGTTCCTGGCAGGTTGACTATATAGCACAAGAGAAATTGGATTACCTGCAGGTTCAAAAAACCCACCAATTTGGAGATACAGTGTCTCAAAGTTTCTACCTTTGTTACTAACTATGTAAAGTTCAGCCATACTATGAGTATCAGTGTTCATGTATGAAGTTTTTAACATTATTAGAAAGAAATATGTTGATTGCAGGGTTTATTTAACAATCAGACCCAAAGACCATGCTTATATATGAGATGTTTCCTCTTATGCTAAGTATCCTGAGTTTCCTTAATGAATACAAAAGCAGTATTTCAGTATCAGTTATAAGAAGTCTAACTTTTCAAAGAAGTAATCTGTTTATTTTTCTTTAGCTGAGATCATTCAGCAATTGTAATGGAATAATTATTTAAAATGTCTTATTCTGACATCTTGTGGCATAAGGTAAATGTGAAGGAAAGGAAGGTCACAGTAACATGAAGCACGTAGTGTGATGTCTGTGAGCTGTGTATGTGAAGGAGGGGCAGGCATATTTGTGTACTTGCCTTATCACTGAGTGGTGTTGCTGAGGCTGTTTTCCTCTCCATAGATGTTTATCTTACATCTGACACCTGTTCTACAGCCTGAATCCTCCACAGCATATTGACATTCAGGTGACAACTAAGGGAGAACCAATTCGTAAAGATTCTGAAATCTTGAAAAGGAAATTCATAGTTTCACAATTGTATCAATCTTTCTTGTACATTTAAGCCCATACTATAAAATATGAGGCTTCAGGAAATGAAGAGTTCATGTGTGCAAAGACACAAAGAAAACAGTGTGTGAGCACATTTTTCCTTTCTTATATTATCTCAATTAATTTTCACCAATTACTTCATCATATCATTTGCCACATGTACCTTTCACATGAAAGAACTTTGCATTACAGCTGTAAGTAAGTTGACCAGGCACTAGTTACCTCCTTAGGAAGTATAGGTCAGTGAATCTTCAGAAGTATCAAAAACAATACACACTATTGTCACAACTCACTGTTGCCCACCATAACCAGATGGCAAAACCTTATTGTTGAAGATGTCATACATTTTAGTTGCAAGACATAGAGAAATCTATCTCGAATGAACCAGGCAACACTCTCCCTGTTGGCTAGCTTTTATAAAACTAAAAGGTTTAAGCCAGAGAACAATCTTAGACATTGCTAGACCCTTTATGCCTTCTTCTCCCCCCCAAAACCAAAACAACCTTCTAGGTAAGATGAGCCCAAGTTTGCAGTAGTGCAAAGACTTTTTTTTTATGGGTGTACTTTATTGATAGAATTCAACTTGCTCCAAAGGAGAAAACTCGTTCTTGGTGAAATTAACATTGCCAAAAAATGGTTAGGGAAGTTGTAGGCCAAAGAAGAGATCCTATTTTTATTTTGTTACCTGCCAAATAATTATCCTTATATCCATAAACAGATGCTTTTCTCAGCCTTATTCAGAGAACCTTCTTATTGCAGTGGGTAATGGTTAACATAGAGAACCATCTGATTCAGTCACTTGTGCTTTTTTGTCAGCCAAATTGAGGCACTGACTGTATTATTGAATACTAGTGCCTTTTGAATAGCCAGACTTCTTCAAAGCCAGTAGTTCTCAATCTTCCTAATGATATGGCCTTTACAGTTCCTGATGTTGTGGTGACCCCTCTCCACAAAATTACTTCATTACTTCTTTATAACTATTTTTTACCCTTATGAATTGTAATGTAAATATCTTCTATGTAACCCCACAGGCTGAGAACTTCTGCACCTTATGACATTCTTCAGGCAACTCCTCATGTAGAAATCTCTTTCTGAACAGAAGTTTTGTATCATGTCCTTTTTGTCTGTCAGTCACAGTAATACCCAAAATCCATTCTGAAAAATATAACTCTTTATGCTACAACTTGATCATTAAATACATCTGTGATGAACATTAAGACTTCATTTTCTTTAACAAAACTGCCCAGGTCCTTTAACTCCCTATGACATTTATGCTATCCACCCACCAGCCCTGTGAGCTTATATTATGCCACTCTCTTTCTAGACTTGTGACACTCAAAATCAGAGATAATTTCCAGTTAGAGGCCAGGGCACTGTGCTGTAGACTGTCCTGGACTAAGGACCATCATTCATCAGATCTTGAATTCCCACCAGCTTTTTTTGGCAGTCAAATCCTACCACTGGCTCATACTGTATTTTCAGTCACCTTTTGTGCTGAAACTGGTCAATTACAAGATGCCAGATGCAAAGGAATCATAAAGATCATTTCAACTGACACAGGGTTAATTGAATTTCAATCATCTCACATAGTAGACCAAAAACAACTCATCCCTTCTTTTGTGCACATATCTAAAATGTATTCAGTCCATTAACTGTTAAGGACTCCATGCTGGAAGCAGTGTGCATTTGCATATAGACTTCTTGACTTAGAATTACTTGTCATTGAGTCTATCCCATGTTTATCATTGAAAATGACAGGTGCGTTTGAAATTTCTCTTTTAGGCTCAGAACTGATATGTAAAAAATTTGGCTATGCTGTGAAAAAGCTATATGTTGAAGATCTTTGAAGTGCAGAAAAAGAAAGAGGCTTGCTTGAGAAAAAAGTCCTCCAAATTCCCCATCAAGGTGCTTTCCAGACAGGACTAGAAGACATTTGAATAGTGCCAAGTATTCCAAGATCATGGAATACAATTACTAGATTGAGCTCTCCTCTAAATTCTGACCCAAGAGAGAGAGTTCATGCCCTATGTTGCCTGTATCACCAGGAACTGGAGACTGGGCAGCCCAGAATTCTAGTGTAGAACCATGTGGAGAACCTAGTGTAGAACATGACTAGCCAAAAAATTTCAGTGAACTGATTCCTAATGATATTCTGTTATACACACAGATCATTGGTTTGCCCAGTCATCATTAGAGAGACATCCTCTGGCAGCAGATAAGAATCAATGCAGAGACCCACAGCCATGTAATATGCTGAGCAAGTCTAAATTGGAAGGTCCCACTGGGTCTCTCTCCTTGAAGCACTGGGAACCCTGTCAGAGGGGTTGGCGAATTCCAGGAGAACATAGCCCACTAAATCAATTAATTAGGTCTCATAGGGGCTCACAGAGACTGAAGCACAAGCACAGAGCCTGCATGGGTCTGCACCAGGTCCTCTACGTATATGTCATTATGTTAGCTTGCTGTCTTTTTGTGGGACTCCTAAAAATGCGAGTGGGTGGACCTCTCACTTTATTGCCTGCTTGTGGGACTCTTATTCTCCTTATTGGATTGCTTGTCAGGTCTCATTATCATGGTTTGTTTTTTTTTCTTTGTGTTATTAAATCTTGTTTTGCTTTGTTTAACTACTGTCTCTTGGAGACCTGCTCTTTTCTGAGAAGGATATGATGGAGAAATGGGTTCTGGGGGAGAGGGAAATTGAGGAGGAATGGAAGGAATGGAGAGAGGAAAGACTTTAGTGAGGATATATTGTATTAGAAATTATTTTAATTTAAAAAGTCATGCACTATAATAAAAGAGTTGCTGTTTTAAACAGCTCTGGATATTTTCACATGTAACAGTGCATTACCACAAGATGGTATTTCCTCTGTTCTCTTTCTAATTTGAGAAGTTTTGTTAATTCAACATCTAGAAGTTGACATAGCCTATTATAATAAATAAATAAATAAATAAATAAATAAATAATCAGTAGACATTTTACATCAATGGTAAAGGCATATTGGAAGATACCAGTAGACATAGGGTCATACAAGGCAGATGCATCTTCTTGTCTTGGGAGTAGTAGAAAAAGAAGACTCTGGGGAAAGTAATGTTCAGATTCAGTGCTGAATGAATAGAAGTAGTTAACCAAGTCAGAGTGAACTGGTGGACAAGGTGCATGTCCAATGCCAAGGGGAAGAAAACACCAGACACATTTAGGAAAAAGCAGACAACTTTTCACCACTGAGGGATGGGGATCTCATGTGCTGCTGAATGGGCCCATTTTGATTATCCAGCTGTAGTTCTGTGTGTCAGCTGTGGTTTCTATACAATCCCCGCGGAGACCAGGATAACTGTTGAGAATTACACTCAACTGCCTAGATTCGAATCCCAAGTCTTCATGAATGACAAAGTCAGGATATTAAGAATCATATGTGACAAAGCCTAATATGAAGAGCAATGAACAGAAGAAGTTTTTAAGTTTGTAAAATGATTAAAAGCCCATATTTAAGTTATTATGTATATATTTATAATATGCATTATACAACATGCAAATAATTGATTATATGTAATATAATTTAATTATGTACTATAACAAACATGCCTATTATATTGTATATGTAAACATAACGTGTATTACTATAAAATGTGCATCTATGTTTAGATGCATATACACACACAGACGCACACACACACACACACACACATATCCATGCATTCAAAGGAATTGGAACAGGGGAAATAATAATAAAAAGGGGGTACAATGAAAACAGAAATTTTCTTTTTTTTATCAAAACACTATTTTTTATTAATCATTTTATTTGTTTACATTTCAAATAATATCTGTCTTCCTGGTTATCCCTCCACAGACCCCCTCCCAACCCATCCCCCCTCTTTTCCCTCTCCTTTGCCAATATGAGAGTGCTTTTTTACCTACTCACTCCCTCCCACCTCACTACTCTAGTGTCCCCCTATGCTTGGGCATGAAGCCTCCACAGCACCAAGGGCCTTCCCTCCCAGTGATGTCAGATAAGGCCATCCTGTGCTACATATGTATCTGGAGCCATGGATCTCTCCATGTGTACTCTTTGGTTAGTGGTTTAGTTCCTGGGAGATCTGGGTGGTCCAGTTAGTTGATATTGTTTTTCCTATGGGGTTGCAATCCTCATCAGATCCTTCAGTACTTCCCCTAGCCCTTCTACTGGGTGCCCAGGCCCTGACACATCTGCATGTGAGTATCTGTGAGTATCTGCATCTGTGTTGGTCAGGTGCTGGCAGGAACACCCATAATAGGCTCCTGTCAGCAAGTGCTTCTTGGCATCAGCAATAGTATGCAGGTTTGGTGTCTGCATATGGGATAGATCCCTAGGTGGAGCTATCTCTAGATGGCCTTTCCTTAAGTCTGTGTTTCATTTTTGTCCCTGTCTTTTCTTTGGACAGGAACATCTCTGGGTTAAAATTTTTGAGATCCACTTCCCTCAAATGGGGGCCATGTCTATCTACTGGAGGTAGTATCTTCAGGTTCTATCTCCTCACTATTATGTATTTCAGGTAATGTCATCCACATTGGGTCCTGTTAGCCTCTTGAGTCCCTGAAGTCTGGGACTTTCTAGTGACTACCCCCAGTTCCTCATCCCTCACTGTTACATGTTTCTATTCAATTTCCTGACCTTCTGTATTTCTCTCTTGTCCCTTCCAATACCTGATTCTGTTCCTCCTTTTACCCTTCCCCTCCTCTCCTTTTCAAATCAGAAGGAGAACAGTGGAATACAACCTTCTGGTAATGCACTGTCACTCTTGAAAATACCCAGAGCTGTTTAAAACAGCAACTCTTTTATTATAGTTCATGACTTTTCAAATTAAAGTAAATTCTAATACAATATATCCTCACTAGAGTCTTTACTCCCTCCACTCCTTCCAGCTCCTCCTCAATTTCCCTCTCCTCCAGAACCCACTCCTCGGCCATATCCTCTTCAGAAAAGTCCCTCCATTTCTCTACCTCCTGTGATTATTTTGTTCCCCATTCTACGTAAGATTAAAGCATCAATATTTTGGTCTTACTTCTTCTTAAGCTCCATATTATTTGTGGGTTGTATCATGTATATACTGAGCTTTTGGGCTAATATCCACTTATCAGTGAGTACATACCATGTGTGTTCTTTTGAGTCTGGGTAACTATACTCAGCATAATATTTTCTAGTTCCATCCACTTGTCTATTAATTTCATGAAGCTGAGTAGTTCTCCAATGTGTAAAACAGAATATGCACTTTGAAATCTCAATTTGCAACCTAAAATTTTTGTTGTCATTCAGTATTAAACAGTAGTTTGGGCACAATTGAAGGAAAAAATATTGAAGCAGAAGTGATTTTTGAAAATTAATCAACACTATGGCATATTAGTTTAAAGATTTAGAAAAGGTTTAAACAACATTGCAGAATGATGTAATATCTGGTTCTTTCCAAGGACTTTACATGAAGATGCTCTCACAATGAGGCTTGACTCTGAAGGTGGGTGGCTTATATGGCCCTAGCAACCTTCATGACAGAACTACCTCTATGCAGCTATTGTCTTCTGCTTTTCACGATTTGTTTTCCTCAGGCTGCCTAGATTGTTCTCCTAATTCATAGCATTTTTTTCATACTAGTTAAACTGACTGGCCCACCATGGCTGAGGCAGGGATTCAATGCTAAGGAAGACTAAGGTGATTCCAGAAACCGCTGGAACACCTTAAGTAGTGATACATGTCCTGAGATGGCTTGCCACCACGTGTTTGGAATATTCTCAACTACACAGAGCTATAAATTCTTAACTTCATCACATTCCCAGTTTTGTTCTTTTACTTTCAAACTATTTTAAAATGTATGTGGAGATTCAAGTTAAAGATGGTGGAATAAATAGCCTTTTCTTTTAACCTGCCAAAATCCACAGACAACTGCTACCAGTAAATGTCATGTTTTGTCACTCATCAATTAGTTATTTCTCAAGTTGTGATCATTTAAATATTTTTCACAGGAATTTCTGGGCATGTAAACCTAGATAGTGTCTGTATACCTGTGCTTTCTGGAGGGCATAAATGATTCAAGGTCTTTCTCCTTCTTCCCCTGTCCTGATCACAAATAATCATATTTTGTAATCAGAATGTCCAGTACTTATTAATTTTTTCTTTCCTGGTGTGCCCTTCTGTGGGGAAAAATTACAGGGCGCAGCTGTGGAGTCCCAGTGGGTTTCCATGCTGCGGCTGGTCCCACATTCGGGAGGAATGTCTATGGTTCCAGCGGCCTGTAGGCTTTTTCAGCAGCAGGCCCCAATAACACGAGGAAGTCCTTGGTTCCAAAAGGGTTTATTGTCATGGCGGATGGTGGATGAATCTGGAAGTATGGCCCACAAAACTCAGGGCAGTCCCAAGTTATATAGGGATAGAGAAAGTGGGGGGGATCTGGGGAGGATTGGGGGAGGATCTGGGAAGGCATGCTTAATTTGCTCCGCCCTCTGGCCTTCATTAGTATGTAAATCCCTAGAGCCTGAGGCCTCTAGTCACGCCCTCTACCTGTGCACTTTGGCAGGGGCTGTAATGGCTGGCCTACGTGACTGAGTTTTATGGAGACCGGACTGCTTTTCAGGACCCTGGGTTCTTGGGGCGTGCCGAACTCCTGCCAGTTCTCACGCAGAGTCTCGAGGTTCTAAGCAACTGCTCAGCCATGACCCAGAATACCCTTACGAAGTCCCACACCCTTTTGGAATGAATAAGTGAGAGCCTGCTGGCACGAAAGGATGATGGTAATAAGACGAGGGTTTTGTTATCGTTTATGGGAGCAAGCATTATTAATTTGAATAAACATTATACATGATAATAATAGTTTTATTAAATGTATAAAGACCCAAAAAGTAGAAAACATCTTGAAGAGATTAAAAATAAATTGTTACTTATGGTGTTTGAGGGGCTGTCATGGAAGGAAACTTTCCCCTATGTTCAAATTCATTTGCTGAGGATGTATTATAACCTATGCCCTCTGTTCATTAGAGTGTGAGTGTATTCACTTTTTCTCTTTCGTCATATTTTTTTTTATTTTGTGGTTCTTGAGTTTTTCATACTTGTTAGATAAGTATTCTGCCACTTAACATGCCTACCCTTTTTCCTAATTTATTTTTAAATGGGGTCTTAGTCAATTATCCTGACTAGCCTGAAACTCACTTTGAAACCTGGACAGCTATTGAACTTGTTATCCTTGAGCTTCACCTTTAAGGAAAAGTTTGTGCTTTCAGGTTCAGTTTGGTTTTTTCTCTTTAAAGAGGCACTTAAGGTACAATGAGCTCAAACAACTTGGGACACTCATTGTACCTTCATTTTACATACGATTAAGGTCAGGACAAAGCATAGACTAAGGTTGCCAATATAAGGAAATGCGGGGATTATCACAAAGGATAGCATTCTCAATAGAGACAGAAGTTGAGAGTGAACTTGGACTTCTAGCCTTTAAGTTTCAGAAAAAAACCCTAAATGTCAGTTATTCAGCTACTCAGCTTATAGTATATTGTTATGGTAGTCCTGGCAAACTAAGACTGAGGCCAACCAAACATCTCTTGGAGTGGACTGGGTATATGTGTACAGGTCTCATTCTGAGGCAGCATGGGTCCAGCATCAACTTGGAAATGTGCCCATTCATGATAATCTTAGCTGAGTTCAATCCCAACCTCAGACAAGTTTTAAGAGATCCCACCTGGCATAAAAGTCCCACTGGGACTACATAACAGAAGTATTTGGACTTGGGTTGTAAATCTCTGGAAACTCCCTCTGGTTAGTCAAAACCAGTAATCTGTATTTAGACTGCTAGGTCCTTTCCATGATTCTCTGAAAAGATCCTGTTCAATGCAAATCACACTAAGGTATCACACATGTTCATTACTTTTGCTTATTATTGTGATAGAATAACTGATAGAAAAAAAAATGGGTCAGAAAGTCAGGGTGGTAGGAGTGGCTGCCTGAAGTGTTCATGAGATGCTGTTTACATCATGGTAACAGTCATAGAATAGAATGACTAGGAAAGAAGCAGAGCTGGGCTATACCTTTCAAAGTCCCAGTGTCCCTAGCTACATTCTTTTTTTTATCTAGGCCCATAGCCTCCTCAAACAGCCCCATCAACTGGATTAAAATCTTCAAACACTAACCCTGTGGGAGAATTTCACATTCAATACAATAATACAATACCATACAATAATAAAAAACAAACAAATAAAAAAATCAAAACCTCACTTAGTTTGCCATAATTATGTTCTCCTGCTACATCATGGCATTAAAGAGAATATGCTTTTAATGGTTATTTTAAAAACATTTGTTTCCAGACAAGGTGAAGGGCTCAGTTTCCTGAGAGGGATGCAAAGCTGTGTCAGCCTGGGTCTCTGCCACTATCTCTACCCTGAGATAAGCTTTCAGTAGACAAAACAAAGCAAAACAAAACAAAACAAAACAAAAACAAAAAACCCATAAGTTTAACTGAGAGATACCAGGAAGATCTTGTGGAAGATGTGGGTTTTCAGTGATACTGAGCAATCATTGGGGAATGGAGAAGGTACCTGGGCTAAAGGTCCTGAACAAACATGTTCTAGTTTCCCTAAGTAATAATGAGTGCTGCCACAGAACCAGACAGCCAAGAGAATAGTCCAGAGGAAGCAAAGAATTATGCAAATTGGGGTACCTCAGTGTCTTTGAACTTGAAATTGAACTTGGCATATTGATTTTATATATATGGCTTTTTGCCTTCTCTTTCATAAGATGAGAACACTGTATTAAGCCTTTAGTTTAGTACATGGGTTTCTAGGCTTTTGATTTCATGGATTAGTACAATTTAAGAAAATCAGGAGGAGAATCCAATTTATCTCTCATATGGGCCAATCAGAACAGAAAATGTCTCCTTCATTCTGTTTGTTTTGTTAGTCAGTGGGCTACATCTAAATAATGTTTATGAAGTCCAAAAGCTACCTGGCTATGGGATTCTCCCATCTTGGGAGAGGAATACAACTATTTTTGAAGATTCTAAAATTGAAATCATAGCTTAGAAATTGGTGGTCCATGTGCTGGGTTTGACCTGTAACTGTATTTTATTTGGATTGTAATATGCTTTAAAAGAATTTCTGTCATATGCCAACATTGGAAAGTGGTGACACTCATAAAAATCCAGATATCTTATTGTTTTCTTGAAAAACAAAATAGTACCTGTCAACATTTCCTGCCAGCAACTGATGGAAACCACTTGCCTTTCAATATGAATGTTTGAGTTTCCTCCTAGCACACAGTATTGAGCTACATGCCTACTTCTCAGAGGTATTTGTATTTGGGATCCATGATTTAAGTAGCATCCTGTGTGATACTTTATGATGCTTCAATTTTCTTAATGGATTGAAGTTTCTCTATCCATATATAAAAGAGTTGGAAGCTAGAAAATGACAAGTAAGTGAGGTTTACAGTTGTTTGTAATGGATTGTGTGTTTGAAAAACTGAGACTCTAATTTCACACATTTGCTGGGGCAGACATTGGGATTATTGTAACAAATAGAGTACTTTCTGCATCAAGGGAACTTAGGATCTGCACAAAGTGGAGTAAGTGAAAACAGGGAGCAGAATCAGGATAGCATCCTTGAAATAGTAGAAACTCAGATAGTAATGGTCTCTAAGAATGTGACAAGATAGAGAAGTTGTCAAAATCAAGAAAAGACTTAGCCATCATCAACAACCTAAATCATGGCTAAACTTTCTATGTGATTGACAGAGATTTTAATCATGCAAAATAATACTGTCATATAGACATAAAATAATGTACTACAAAGAAACCCCATCAACTAAGAGCTTATTCTGTATCAGACATATGATAATGCCCTTAGTCAATATTCTTATTAAACAAATTTATGGACAGCAAGTATACAGTGAAGGTATTCACCTTCATAAAAATGAGTTGTGGAAGCAGCAATTTTATTCATGAGAACAAAATTCATTAGAGGGTAAGTTTCTAGCAAGGGTGAGTTCTAGTCTTGCCCCAGCATCTAAAGGAAGAATCTAGTCACAAAAACATTCTTGAGAATGAGGCATGTAGAATAAAATTCACAAATATGTCAGTGCTACAACAGAATGAGGTACTTAAGCAGCTGGGATAAGAGTTTATAATTATGTACCATTTATTTTGGACCAGGAGGGAGCTATCTTCATTTAAGAAATAATAAAACTGCAGTTCTGAGAGATGGAGTTATACCACAAACATCCACACTGAGTCTGAGTCCTTGGTCAAACATCAAAGCTCCGTGGCCTTTCCAAAGCCATATGACTCTTTTTTTTTTTTTTTTTTTTTTTACTTTGTCATTCTTTTAATGACATGAGACATGTCATTCTGGCTCTACTTCCCCACCTGTAGTGGTGTGATCACCCATGATCATAACCGGTGGATCCTAAGCAGAAGGACCAGCGCACAAACAGCTAAAGGATGGAGACTTCAGGCAGCCAGTGAGTGTGGATGAGAAGACGATCACAAGAGACAAGAGTTCAGTGAGAGACAGCTTGGGAGAACAAAGGATATTTAACCATTTTAGGAAGTGTATAGCGGGTCTTAAGGGAGACAGAACATCATTTGCCTGGGCCAGGACACTGAGGATGCCTTATATACACAGAGATGAATTTCAGATATGGTTGAACATAACCATATAAGTAGAGGAAGCCCACTCTGGCTGCCAGACCTTATGACCTCCTAGAGCAAGGGGTATGTAGGCTGATGTGGGCAAGTGTCCTATTCCTGCCAATTTCAGGAAGAAGTTTCTTGGATTTGAATACAAACTTGAGCTTGATCCAGGCCTGCTCCCCAGGGCTCCATGGCTACCTGACTCCACAGGGATATAACACACACACACACACACACACACACACACACACACACACACACACA
>NW_021604782.1:12447740-12455531 GCF_004785775.1 Grammomys surdaster | reverse complement strand
ACACACACACACACACACACACACACACACACACACACACACACACACACAATAGGGAACAAAGAGAGAACTTCAATGATTTGGACAGTTTTTTCTTTCCTTTCCATTCGATTGCTTTCCCAATTATGCTGCTATATGCATATTTGATTCACATTTATCTCCCCTCCCTTCAGGTTTTACTTTAAGACACAAGGAGAAGTTCAGTTAAACACTTGCTCAATGTCACGTTACTCCTGACCAGACTCACTGGTAGCACAAACTAGATGTTAAATAAATATATGTGGGTAAGGAATGAAACGCCTGAAAGGAAATATTGCCAGAATCTTTTCTACTTGAAATATTCCCAGCACACTCAAGAGGGAATACAGTATAACTGATCACTAAAAAAAAAAATCATTTTTTTCTTCAATAGCACATATCTATCATAGCAGGGGAGAATAAAGTCACATACCCGCATAAAACTGTGGATTTTTGGCAAATGTATTCTACAATTTAGGATGTTAAATGTGTGTGTGTGTGTGTGTGTGTGTCTTCTCTGAGAATATCCTTCTGTTTCTATGAAAAATTGCCAAAGGATCTGGGAAAGGGGAGAATCTAAGAGACCTAGATTTCCAATTTAATTAGGAGTCAACAAGGCTATAGAGCCAACTGTAGAATCCATCACAGTATCTATTCAAGTAGTTATCATAGAAATTAGCAATAATATGTAAGCATTTAATCCAAGTAAAACAACTACAGTCATCAGGCATTTATTGAGTATTTATTCTATACTAAGACCATGTGCTATGCATTTCCTTCTCTGGCTTTTCTCTCCCCCCTCCTTTCCTTAAACATTCTGTCTCTCCCTCCGTCTTCCCCTTCTCTCCCTCTTTATCTTATCTTAACATCCTCTTCTTCTTCAAGCTTTTTCCATAGACCTCTAATAACTCACTTGTTTTTTTTTATTTATTTTTTCTCAAATCGTAATTCATTCACACAGGGGTTATAAACACAGAAAGGCAGGATGTGGGGAAGGGAATGACAATGGAGTGTGGGTGTTCAGGGGGAATGCAGATATCTTCAGAACCGGGTATCATCTGGGTGAAGGTTCAAGGGACAAGTCACTATGACTCTGCCTATGACTCGCTTGTCCTTATCTAAGTTGGTATTGTCTGCCAAGTCTACCTATGTACAAGGTCTATGACTACTCAGGCTTGTAAATTTCCACAAAAGCTGCCTGTTTACATTAGCATATAGTCATCTGTTTCAATGTTTTTCCACTGAGACCCAAGACTTGGTGTTAGTACACATGTATGACAGGCCTATTACTAATTTTAGGCCTATGGCTGATTTTAGGCCTACAGTGTGTAAGCAGGGCTGCCCCTGACATCTCCTCCCTTCTCTAAGTATAGAAGGGCTCTGGGAATTCTAAACTTGCTAAGGTGGGGATAGAGGCCTGACCTCCAGTATTTGAAGGGACCTTGTAATGGCTCCAGTCCTCCTGTCGTTGTCCAGTGAGGCATGAGGGCCATACCCATCCCGATGTCTTTTTCCTGGAGAGGGGATACTTTTGACATCAACCCCTATGCAGTCAGGCTTGTCCCTCAGGGAACCCAGATAGATATTTTTATCTTTTATTAATATTCCCTTGCAGTGCTTAGCCTCACAGCCTAAGCAAGAATTCAGATCACCTGTCAGAGGGGGTTCTGGGTGGCCCCTTTCTGCTTGGTCTAGGGGCAGAAGTCCCCCCTTTTAGGTTGGGTGGAGATGGGTTTTGGAAACACCCTATATAAAGTAACCACCTCATCTTGAGTCTCGTGGTCCTCCATAGCTAACTTATGAAAATGTATCTGAGTAGGTTTTGCTACCAAATTAATAACTCACTTATTAGGTAAGAAATACTATTATTATCCTATAAACACAATAGCCAAGAAAGAACTAATTACAACATGCTAAAAAAATTAAGTAGCTGGCAAATGAGAAGCTACAATTTATACCCCAAAATTTATACTACATTTTCCCTCTCAAGGCAGTGATGATGGCTATTTCTAGACTGATTTTATCTTTTTACCAGAATGTTTGAGTAGGAGGATTCATACCTTTGCTAATAGCATAATTATTTTATTTAGTTGAATAAGGACTAAAATTCTTATTTGATGATGTGTAATTGATTACAATATAATAGCTTCCACAGTTAGAATAGTGTCAAAATATCACAATAAGACATATCTTATTAATATTTACATTTTACTAGTTAGCTAAAAAACAGTCTTTATATGCGACAAATTGAAGAACATGTATTTGTGAGTCTAAAATATCTAAAATCTAAACTTGCCTGTATGATTTTATATTTCTGGTGTAGAGAGTAATTGTTCAACCTTTCGGGGTGTCAGTTTCTCCTGCCCAAAGGATTAGCATTAAGTCATGGCGCCATTGTGATGAATAAGGAAGCCAATATAGACTCAGCCATTCCTCTGCATGAAGTATCTTCTAAATCTACTCTTTCATTGCTCTTACATTTTGTGTTCTACCATTTCCATTTCTTTCTTGGACATCTCCCAAAAATTCTCCAAATTTGTAATCTTTCATGCTGTTGTCTTGAAATATTTCTCCAGCTTTAAGCTATAGAGTTCCTTTAACCTTTCTTTCTTCCAAAATTAATCACATCAACCCTCTTTTCTCCTTGGCATGACACAGTGCATCCCTTCCCATTTTGCAGAAAAAAACAAGGGTGTGAAATTTTTCCCTCTTTAGAGGATTTGGGGAACAAGGAAGGCACTGGGGTCCTGGGAAAACATGAAGTTATAAAGAGTTATAAAGAGTTTCCCAGAGTAGGAGAGAATTTGACAAGTGGCTGCCGATGGTTTACAATTATATATATATATATTATTGGTCATGTCCCTTCTGACACACTGTTTTAAGGATTGGGATATTTTCTTCCTTACGATTTGTCAAATGTGGTTTTAATCAGGTATGAATGCACACACACACGCACACACACACACACACACACACACACACATTCAGAGTTTTATTTGTTATTTTCATTTTTGTTTTGTTTTTTCAGTTACTATGCTTGAATACCTTTTTATGAACCCTCAGAATTTTGCTTGAACCACCAAGGTGCAAACAAGCAAACAAAAAACAAGACTGTTGTAAGCTACATGATGGCCTTTAGCACCCAAAAAGACAAAGCTCCCACACTTACTCAGAAGAGACAGAATTTACATATCTGCCCAGACCATAACCAGATTCCCAGACTCCCATGTTTATTGCTGCCAACCTAGCTTCATATTGCTGCTGGAGCAAGCTTTCCTCCCTCCCAAAGCTCTCCGTTACTGACTTGAACTGTGTGATGTTATTCCAAGTTTGCCCTACTACTGGGAACTCATTTAAACACATCCTTCTTGATTTTTTATTTCTCATTTATTCTTTTTACTCCAAACGACAAGTCCTGTTCATTTCAAACCCATCTGTAAATTGTCATGCCAGGACATCTCTGATTGCTTTGACTAGCCTGGCTGCCTCTCATCATGATTTTTACAGTCTTAAAGGTTTGTATAAAACACCATTCACTAGCTACTGTATTGTAATCAATTACATATAATCTAATTTTACTAACTAATGAAAGACTTGAAATAGGAAGAACCTGAGTTTGTATCTAGTCACTACCATTACTTTCCTACTGATGGTGGAATACTTATTTAATTTACTTGAAGCCTCGATCTTCTCATTTATAAAACAGGAGTTCTTGGAGCATTGTCATTGTTATTGCTATCATACTTACTATGAACATTCACTGTAGCACTCTATACATATTTCATATATGGATAAATAGTTGATATGAACCATGATGACAAATAGTTTAGCAAAATATATCAATGCCAGATTTTTCTTAAAATGCTACTGACCTAGGAATAACTAACTCTGAGGCTTTGAGATGTTCATTAAGACTTTATTAAAATTATTTTAACCTTTGCTGGTTGCCAGAGCCAGACATGATGGGAGCTGAGGTTTGCCACAATCAGTCATGTCCTCCCACATGTCCCCACTTCTGGCAGAGCCATGGAGGGGTCTGGGCTGATGGCCAAAGGAACATACTCCTCATTCAGACCTGTACACTGACGTGTCTTCTAGAAACTGAAAGGCTTGGCTGTTTGGCTTTTTATTTTTTTGATGACACTGAGTCTCACAGCTAAAAATATCAACACACACCCACCTGACATGAAATTCTGGTCTGAAGTCTGACTTTGTGTTGCCCTATAGAGAAGGGATACCTTGGCTTTAGTCATTTGCTATGTAGGAGGATGTGCTTACACATCCATGGATGATTCTACACTCTGGCAAAAGAAATATTCTGGGTTTCCCTTCTGGAACTAAGAAATTCCTGAGTGTTCAACCTTGTGATAAAGCCTTCTACATACACAATGACATGTTCTCTCAATTTAATTTTTCTAAGGTTACTTTCTTTATTTGAGTCTACCATATGTTTGTGAGATCACAGAGTCTTCCACTTCTCTTTCAGTGTTGATGAGTACTTCCAAGTAATGCTTATGCTTACTACATTCAGCAACAGTACTGACTACGCTCTTTCTCCTCTAGGATTGTAGGTCATTAAATAAAATCGTGTTCTAGTTAAGTTAGGTTTCTACCTCTCAGTAGTGGTCTCTGTCCAAAGATCTGAGTTATTAAACTGTGCATGGACTTCTGATATCTATTTTGTGCGTTCCAGGTTTTTCTTTTTGGTTTCCACGTATGTGTCTTCATTTAAGTTTGACCACAAAGCAGACCTTCCTTATGGAAAGCAGTGTTTGCAGTGTAAAACACTTAAAAGAAGAAGAAAGAAAGATCAGTGTAGGTAGAAGAAGAAAGGCACAAAGTAGTGATTCAGATTAAGATGATTTCCCAGCTCACAACAAATATTCAGTGTCTGCGTTGTGGTTCCCTCTTTTAAAAATGTATTTTTCTTTCTTCTATTGACTTTTACAGACAATATATTTTGATTGTATCCTTTCCCCTCCCCAAACTCCTTCCTTAGAAGGAGTTTTCTCTTATGTTTTATGACTTTTCTAAGGATCTTTTGATGAACCTCCCAACCATTCCTATTTTATGCTTTTTCTATAAATAGATGAAAAATGAAAGGAAATTGCATTATTATTATTAAGCAAAATAAAAATTAAAACCAATGAGTAGTAAGAAAAGAAATATCCAAACTAAATCAACCTAAGTAAAAATATATCACACTGAAATATGGAGTCCACTATGTGTTGGTTTGAGCATGGAGTCTTCCCTGGAGTATGGTTGATGTATTCAGTGACACTTCTTTAGAAAAAACTGATTTTTCCCTTTCTCAGCAAATATCAATTGCAAGTATCATATTGGCTAGTGGTGGGGCTCTGTGAAACTCCCCCTTCTCTGTCCTTGGATTTTTGTCTGTCTTGAACTTACATAGGTTTTGTGCATGCTGTTACAAGCTATAAATTCATACACACATTAATCCTATTACGTACTGAGCTATAGATAAAACATACATATCATTTTCTCATTACATTTAGTTAGCAGAATAATAACAGGTTTTCTCTTATGTTTTATGACTTTTCTAGTATTAGACTCTTGGCCACTTTAGTGATTACAGCTTCCATCTCATGTAGTAGGACTTAACTCCAACTAAAAAGTGATTTGTAACTTCAATAACATCGCATCTATATATCTTCAAGACTCGTCACTATTTTAGGCCACAGAGTTCATGACTAGGTGACATTGATGCTTATTTTTCTCTGCAATTAGCATTCACAGTACCTTCCAGCAACATGAATGCTAGTCAGTAGGGGTGAGAGCTTCTACCCTCTTTGAGAAGCCATTTACTCATTCTACCTCTGACACAACTAGATATTCCTTTTCTCAAATGTAATCACACCAAAAGAGATGTCACTGAATGCAGAGACTCTATTCTGGTTGTGTGTCCAGGACAATTGTATCAAAATCAGAATCCAATCCCACAGAAGAGTGATTCAGAGAATGAGCACAATGTTCATTCAGATTCATGACTGAGGTACTTCCCCCACAGTCCTCCAACTAAAATCAGAGAAGAACACACACCTCTCCTACTCTTCTTTTAACCCTGGGTCTAAAACCTAGGCATAATTGAACTCCTTGCCCTTATTTACGACAAACAAAATAAAATACTCCCCCTTTAGAAAACTAATTCAAATTTGGCTTTCTATCCCTGGAAACAGAAAAGTGACCTCACTAATGGGCTAGGGGAACACAGTTGCTGACTGAGTCAGGACAGCTTTTGGTCAGGTAAGTTGGTTTGACATTAGCAGACAGAGGAGATTGGGGTTGACTAATGAGAGTGACATATTCAGAAGTCTCCCAGGAATCTAACAACTGGAACTGGATCAGTGAAAACTGCCAGAACGTCCTAAATGACAAGCTAAGGCAGGAGACATTTTCCCCTCCTCTTTTTCATCTCACCACTCTCTAGCCTCATCTTAGGTACATGATGGAATGCTTTTGAGGCCCTGCCCTCAAAGTGCTGTTCAAGCTTCCATGTATGAGCAGCATCCTTTCTGGTTTTAGGAGTTACCAATACTGGGATGATTTCTTGGAGTCCTGCTGTCCTCAGAACTGCAATTGTGCTTTTATTCCCTTGCAGTTCTCTTCTTTGTGTTTGTCTCCTTTCCTAGACCTTCACATTGGCATTTATGACAAACATAAATAGTCAGATTATTCATCAACCCAAGAAAACTTAGTTATGCCCTGTCATGGAATTTTGTAGAAATACTAGTAGTTTAATTTAAAGTATTCTTTACGTTGCTTTTATTTTGTTGAAAAAAATTAAGATCATGGGACCTATTCCAGAAGATACACCATCTAAGGTCTAATTCCTATGTATCTCAGGGAGACTTGATTCTCATCAGTTTGTGGACTATTTGCAGATCCCCACCAAGACTGTTACTACTAAAACTTGGTAATGTCATTTTCTGTACTGAATATACATTATTTTAATTGACTGGGAATGACATAAAATGTAGTATAGAACTATGGGAGTAAGATTATAGAAATTATGTGTCAAGCAAAGGTCTAGAGCTCTGAAACCAAGGTCTCTATGGTATCGGTTCTGGCTGAGGTTGGAGGTAGCATCAACTTCACAGCTACTTACTACTTGAGATGGCTGGGGCAATCTGCAGTGTTCCTCAGCTAATAGACACGTTATACTCATTTCTGTCCTGGAGTTTCTATGCCTTTTGTAGTGCTTAATATTGATTGCCAACCTGACAAGATCTTGAAGACAAACCTTTGGGCATTTATGTGATGGATTTTCTGGACTGAATGAGTTGAGAAAAGAACACCTACCTTAAATATCAGAATAGCATTTCATAGGCTAGCATTCATGACTAAAGGAAAACTAGAAGGCAAACAGCACTGGCTTTGACCTCTCTCTGCTAGCTGACTACACAGATGCACTGTGATCAGCTGTCAGATGATTTTGTTGCCAAGACCCCCTGCCATGATGTATTATATTATGGAAGTGGGAGCAAAAAATAAATCTCCTTCCATTTTGGTCCTCATTTTGTCATAGGAATTAGAGAAGTAACCATTGTTTTCTTCCTGTGTGTGTGTCTCTGACTTTTGTCTTCTGTATATTAGAGCAATACTTCTCTGAGCACATAGCTCATCCTGACTCAAATATGCTTTTTTGTATTTATTGTTTTATTTATTATTCTTTGACAGTCCCCTCTCCCTCTCCCTCTCCCTCTCCCTCTCCCTCTCCCTCTCCCTCTCCCTCTCCCTCTCTCCCTCCCTCCT
>NW_021604782.1:12437773-12447640 GCF_004785775.1 Grammomys surdaster | reverse complement strand
TCTCTCTCTCTCTCTCTCTCTCTCTCTCTCTCTCTCTCTCATCAGTCTCTCTACTACTTCTACGTCTTCTGTCTGAGACCCACTGAATTTATTTAGTGTTGCCATGGATAAAAAATAATTTAATTAAATAAGGACTCTGTCTACAGTACTGAGAAGTAAGATTTCTATTCCTCCAGAAACAATTAATTGCTTACAGCTACTCTGGGAAGGGTTGACAAGTGTCACAATCCTCACAAGTGTCTACTTCATCAATAATGTGATGCTCAGAGGCCCAGTATTGTGTAAGTCTTATGCAGATAACCATAGCTCCTTTGAGTTCACGAATATAATAGTCATGTAATTCCCAGAAGACAGCTTTTCACCATATTTGTATCTTCTGTCTCTTATAGTCTTCCTCCCTCCCTCCCTCCCTCCCTCCCTCCCTCCCTCCCTTCCTTCCTTCCTTCCTTCCTTCCTTCCTTCCTTCCTTCCTTCCTTCCATTCTTTCTTCTTTCTTTCCTTCCTTTCATTGTTCATTTTTTCTTTCTTTCCTTCCTTCCTTTTCTTTCTTTTTTCTTTTTCTCCTTTCTTTCTTTCTTTCTTCCTTCCTTTCTTTCTTTCTTTCTTTCTTTCTTTCTTTCTTTCTTTCTTTCTTTCTCTCTCTTTCTCTCTTTCCTTTCTTTTTCTTGTTCTTGCTGTTGTTGCTGACACTTTTCTTCTTCCTTTTCTTTTTCCTCCTCCTCTTGTTCTTCTTCCTCCTCCCCTCATCCTTCTCCCCTTCTTCTTCCTCTTTCGTCCTCCTCCTGTACCTCTTTTCTGATGTCCACTGAACTAATACCTTATTACCACCACTTTGACCAGTTATAAGTGGTAGCTACAGTCTAATGCAGAGAAACAAAGAGGAAACTAAACAAATAACACCAAGTAATAAGAAAGAAAAAAGATGAAAATGGATCAGTGGCAGAATTGAGTATTATTAGATGCTTCTTGAGATTCCTGACTGACTTAGTTCACTGCTGAAAGGTTTTCATGAGTATGGTCCTCATTAACAGCAATTATTGGACTTTTAGTTCAAATAGACTGTTATTCTTCGTGTAAAGCAAACAGTATATTAGTCACATGATCTGATTGCTATTCATAGTTCACAGCTTCCAGTGTAGATGTACAAACCACATCATACCAAATTCTATTGTCAGTCCCAAGAAGTGTGAATCAGATCACAGCATCCATTTTCTAGATATGTCCGTAGAGACATATAAAATTTAATGGCCACACCTAACAAGAATGGGCCACCAAGGAATAAGCTGGGATCCAATCCAGGAGAATTTTTAAATATCATTGTTATTTAAAAACTTTTTACTGCAATGTAGTGTGAATTCCACATCACCACTATTAAGTGAGAGAGAAAAAGACATTTTCCCATATGGTTATTTGTTTGGTATGGATGCATCTGTTTTGAGGTGTTGGATAGAAAGACATTCAGTTTTATTTAAACAAGTATTCTGTAGCTGACACCTACAACAATAATACTACTATAATAAGGAGTGGAGCCAGGGCTGGAGCCTTTCTTTAACTCTGTGCTCATTCCTAAGTTGGCTATAGTCTTCCTCTTTGCAATATGGCTCTCTGAACTCATGTTTAGATTCTTTTCATAGCAGTTATATCTTTTATAGCACAAGTTTTCTTCCTCATAGCCATAGAAATATGGTCTTAATGGGCTTCTAATCTTCTAATCTTTCTAAGCTATAAAGTCTCTTTATGGACACTTGCATATACTTTTGACAGTCCTGGGTGTCTGATATTGGGACTTGTGGACTTACATTTTCCCCTCAGGACCTGGGCTCCTCAAGGAAGCCCCATATTAATATAAACACTCTCAGTTTTGCCATATAGAGGACTCCATCTCCTAGCAGAAAATGAGTTTGTGGGGCTCAGTGAATTCTAGGCTCAAGTTAAGAAAGGGTATATGAATCAAAGTTGTATTTTGAAAGGAATCCATGAGAAGTGGTGAATTTCTTCACAAAAATAGATTAGTAAAATTCACAACTCTCTGTAAGAATGTAATTTTCATTCTTACAAGATTCTAACTGGACAATATTGTGCTTGAAAGGGATAGAAACAAGGATGGGAAGAAATCTACAGGATGAGGTGTTTTTTAAATCAGGTATAATGCTGAGTATGTCTGTTCAACAAATCATTTTGTTCATTATCTGATAAGCTTTGCTTTCATCCTTGAAAACTTCATGGGTCTCATCTTGATATCTAGAAAGGACTTTTAAGAGGCTGAGATTGTAGAAAGAAAGATATGCTCTGTTGTGTTATAAAGCCTGAGATGGTAATCTTGACCTTACAGGATTCAGTATCCACCTCTGGAGGTAACTGTACAACTGCCCCAGGAATACAAGATCTGGAGATGTCTCTCATAGTACATAGAAGCTCCCCTTTTATATTTTATCAGTTTTTTTCAGTTAATTTTTCTTTAGATCATAAGCCACTTGAGTATAAGCTAGTAGCTACAGGGGAAAGTTTGAAAATCTTCATTGATTCAGAGGAAGATATAATCAGCTTCCAGACCACTGAGATAAGGGATTGGTCATCGCACTTGGCTGAGTTTATAAACTTATGGAGGAAAAATTACTTAATAAAAATATGACAAAAAACATTCTAACCTGTTTTTGTCTCCATATTATCAACCAGCTAGCATTCCCAAGTACTATCTTCCTCTTCCTTCTTTGCTGTTTTTCTTCCTCTCTCTCTTTGTCCCTTTTTTTGTCCCTGCCTTCCACTCCTCATTTTTCGTCATTTTTTAAATTTTTTTAAAAAATGTTTTATTTAGTTACATTTCAAATGTTCCCCTTCCATGTGCCCCCCTCAAAGAATTCTTTACCCCATTTCCTCTCCCCTTTACCTCTGAGAGGGTGCTTCCACCCAATTCCTCAACCATTCCCACCATTGCCTACATCCCTCTTACTTGGGGCATCAAGTACTTACAGGATTAGACTCATCTTCTCTCATTGAAACCAGACAAGGTACTTCTCTGTTACATATGTGCCAGAGGCCATGGTCCAGTCCATGTATATACTCTTTTGTTGGTGGCTTAATCTCTGGTAGCCCTGAGGGATCTGAGTTAGTTGATACTGTTGCTCTTTCTATGGTATTGCCATCCCCTTGAACTCCTTTAATCCTACCCTTAACTCTTTTATTGGCGTACCTGACCTCAGTCCAATGGTTATCTGTTAGTATCTACATCTATCTCAGTCAGCTGATGGTAGAGTCTCTCAGAGGACAGCCATGTTAGCCTTTTGTCTGCAAGCATGACATGGCATCAGTGATAGTGTCAGACTTTGGTGCCCACCCATGGGATGGATCCCAACTTTAGTTTGACACTGGATGGTCTTTCCTTATATCTCTGCTCCATTTTTTGTCCCTACATTTTTTTAGACGGGAATAATTCTGCATCAAAAATTTGAAGGAGGGTTGGTGACCCTATCCCTCCACTGGGGGCTCTATCTACCTACTGTAGGTAATCTCTTCTGGTTTCAAATCCCAACTGTTGGGGATTTTGGTTAAGATCATTACCATGTAGTCCTGAGAGTCTTTCACATCCCAAAGCTATTTGTCCAGTAAAATCAGTCTCACCTAAAATGGTAAAATGTGAGGGAGTGAGAGTTGTTCATCTATTACGCAAGAGATAAACTCAGGTTTATTCTGTGAATTTCATGTTTGACCATGCCTCACAGAATCCTTGACTCTGTTTTCCATCATAGAAGCTGATATTTCATGATTATGTGTATTATATTAATACATACAGCTTAGATTTTCTTACAAGAAAAATCTCTCCAACTTCATTTATATGATCCCCAGTCTTTAGCATAGTTATTTAATTTTTAGTAACTAAATATATAAATAAATAACGGTTTCATTTTCAGATTTGGCACTCATATGTCAGAGGGATGAAAGTAGATTCAGCTATGGTAAACTCTTCTGATTGCACAGGTTATCTTACTACATGTGCTTGTTGTTTATGCCCACGTTAATAAATTAAAAGTTCCAGCAACATTTTCCATCAAAAGGCCAGTTTTCATTTCTACCACACTTTCAAAAACATATCACATCTTCGTTGCCACCGATATCTTTTTATATTGTCTCCATTCTCATGTATTCCCATTCTCATGCATGCATTCCCCCCATGTGTTATCCTACTGCAATCTCTGCATATGCTTATACACCAGGTCTTATTATCAGATATGGTGTCAATTATATTGCACAGCTTAGAAGGAATCATTTCTAACATAACTTTAATAATAACTTAAAACTATATCTGATTTCTGCTTCCAGTTCTCTTATTTTAAATGGGCAGCTCTATTGGATGGTCTGCAAAAATAAGAAATGTTGACATATTTGCAGCTTCCATTAAGTGTTAAATAGACCTTTCTATTTTAGTAATGCTTTACATTTATGTAAGATTTGCCTTTGAGCTCTCTGAATGATATAATGTGCTTTGCTTAATTGTGCCTGGATATGGCCTAATAAGGGATGAACAAAAAAGAAAACAAAAGTTCAAATGACAAATGAGGAGACTAAGTTATAGTCTGTGCTTCAGCACTAACCTATCATGACACCACTTCTTCCTGCAGAGTTTTGTCCTTGTTTGGGAGAATGAAAGAATGTTATGACATTCTTACTTTGCAAACTATGCTCCAAATAGCTCTGGGACCTTTATGGAGTTTAGTAAGTCTCTAGAAAAGAGTGCTTGTGGAAGACATCAAGGTATCCATCAGGAATGGTGAAGGAAGGAGACTTGGCCTAATAATTATTGAAAGCTCTTGTTTATATTATATAAATAGGATTTCTATGATAAGGTGTACTGCCACGAGTTTATGTCAAGAGGTGCTTACGACGGGATTATGGAGAATGAAAATTTCACTTTTAATAAATAAATAATTTCTGGCATCTTATGAGTTAGGTCACTATTTAATTTCATAGGTGTCTTGGGTAACTTCCCTGTACCTTCTGAAATGAATGTAGTGCTATTATTTGATAGATACAGGGTAAAAACAGAAGGATCCTTTCTGGGTTGCTAGCTGCTACTGACAGATGAGAGCTTAGGCTATTAACCAGAAGCATTTTCAGCAGCTTAAGAATTAGTTGGATAGTTTTAAATGAAAGTCTGAAAACACAGTAAAGGGTCCTAGAATAGGCTGCCACAAAGCTCACTCTTGCCTTAATACAACTACGTTCTGTGAAGAATCAACTGGAGTTTTGCTTGCAAGTCTTAAAAGGATATGTTACAAAAACAGGAAGAAGTTCTCTGCAATTGAAATTGTGAGGAAAATGGTAGATTTGTATTTTATCACAAAAGCATAAACTAAGTCAGAAAACTATGTAAGAAAGAAAATCATTGCCAAGAAATAGGACCATTGTTGTGGTAAACCTGACTGTGAAGTTCTCAGGACATTAAAACTAATCTTTTAGTGGGAATGCACAATAATTTGGTACTTGTGGCTAGAAATGTAACAGAACAGAACCAGACTTCTTGTGAGGATATAGAAGACAATAATTCAGAGAGAAACAAGAACAGTAGGGGACCAACTTGTGAGGTTTCAGAGGCAAACAAGGTCTCTATTAAGAATTAGGCTAAAGACCAGTTTTATATGTTGATCAAGAATCTGACTTCATTTTGCACATGTACTGAGAACTTGAATTAAGTAAAATTTAAAGATCATGGATTAATTTTTTTGGATTAGAAATTTCAAGGCAGGAGGGCATTTAGGTTATGCTTATGATATTTATATTGATGTACAGTGAAAAAGAGTGAAATCCTGGGTGAGAAGATATAAAAAATGATGTACAATTTGTTGAGGGGGGAAAGAGATAAAGGAAATGAAAATTTGCTAAGTATCACCAGGGTTGGTTCTTTCTGGAGGAAATATCTATGTCTGGCATCTTTCTCTAGTTTCTGACAGCTGCTGATAGATTTGGTCTTCCTTATCTTGGAGATATCACTCCAATTAAAAGGAAAGGATAAAATGCATAACAAGGATAGTAAACCTATGATAGGCAGAAGAATACATACCAAATCTTGCCGTTCCATGTCTGGCATCTGGACCTTATGTAGAACCATATGGACGGCAAATGACATAGGTAGTCACACTTCTCTAGCTCTGTTGGCTAAAACATATGTAGATACTCTCTTAGGTTAGCTCCTTAACAGCACTGTGGATTTTTATGTCAGCACTTTCTAAAGTTCAATTGTATTTTGGGAGGGGAGAGAGCAAGAATCCTAATTTTATTATTTACACACAAAAAAATGTCAATTCCCTAAATATGCCCAAACTATGAGATATGCAGACTTAAAAAATATTGAAAATTAAAGATTCAGAAATTATGAAGATCCTTGGCCATGTGATGTATTCTTTTTTTTTTTTTTTTTTTTTTTTGGTTTTTTGAGACAGGGTTTCCCTGTATAGCCCTGGCTATCCTGGAACTCACTCTGTAGACCAGGCTGGCCTCGAACTCAGAAATCCACCTGCCTCTGCCTCCCAAGTGCTGGGATTAAAGGCGTGCGCCACCACCGCCCGGCACCATGTGATGTATTCTAATGAGGTATCTGCTGATGAAATATTTGTGAAGAGACCATTGCTGATCATATAGTCATTTGTGATAAGTTGAAAAGACAAGGTATTTTATCGTGGTAGAAAATTTTTCTCTAGTGCTGGGAAGCTAGATCAGTGTGCAAGAGTGCTTGGTGTTCAAGTATAAGAACATGAGTTTACATCTCTACCATTTACATAGAAATCTGACTATAAGCACAGAAACTTATAACACCAGTGATAGGAGGTGAATACAGATGGACCACTGGGACTTACTAACTGCCAGGCAAATCCCAAATGGCAATAACCAGGTCCACTGGCAGACTTTGTCTGTAAAGGGTAAGTCAAGGAATGATAGAGGAAGAAGACAAGTGTCCTCTTTGGCCTGCCCACACATCATATACAGGCATGTGCAACTGTACACACACTTTTATGCACACACACACACACACACACACACACACACATCCTATCCAATCAATGTTCTTTTAAAAGATTCTGGGGGTGAGGTCAGGAGGGGAGGACAAGGGGGTGTTGAGAGGGCTGAGAGTAATAAGGGAAATTGGTGGGGAGCATCTCTGTGATGAGCTGGACACTTAGGATGGGAAAGGCTTATAGGAGTCTATGGGAGTGACCTTCGCTGAGACTCCTAGCAGTAGGGCATATAGAGGCTGATGTGGCCAGGTCATATATCCAGGCAGAAGTTTCAGTGAAAGAAGGGGCATAAACTCACCCACAAAACTTTTGATCCAAAATATGCCCTGCTGATAAGATGCGCAGAAAAAAGTTGGAGCAGAGATTAAGGGGATAAGGCAATCAATGACTGCCCCAACTTGAGACCCACAGAGACTGAACCACCAACCAACGAATGTACAGGAGCTGGACAGATATATCAAATGTGCAGCATGGTCTCCATATGGGTTCCCTAACAAGTAGAGTGGAGACTAACTCTGACTTTGGTGCCTCTCTTTGGATCTCTTTCCTCTAACTTGGCTGCCTAGTCCAGGCCCAGTGGGAGAGAAATGCACATAGCCCTGCTGTGACTTGATGTACCAGAGAGGGTTGGTACCCATTGGGAGCCTTCTCTTCTCAGGGGAGAAGTGGAAGGGGGAATAGGGGAATGGATTATGAGGGTGGGGCTGGGAGGAGAGGAGAAATTGGAGCTGGGATCTGGATGGAATGTAAAGTGAATAAATAAATAAATTAAGGAAAACAATTTACTGCATATTGTAATAATAGGCTTAACTTTGATACTTTTACATCTGCCTATAAGGTACGTTTATGATGGCCATCTCGGCTTACTCATCTCACCTCTATTGCTCCTGTTTTTACTATTTCCTAAAATCTTCTCTTTTTTTCTCGTTTTACACTTAATTCAATTTATTTATTTGTTTATAGTTTACACTGATGAGAAATAATGTGATACAGGTCTTTTAAAATCTGACTTATTGCATTTACCACAGTGTTTTAAAATTCCACCTATTCTTTCTAAACAATAACACCGTTTTGTTCTTAATGGACAGTACCATCTTCAGTGTGTGTGTGTGTGAGGGGGACTGAGGGATAGAGAGACAGAGATTATCTTTCAATGAACACCTAGGCTGTTCTATCCCTGGTTACTATGAACTCTGTCATACTAAGAAATGGTATGTAGGTTTTTTTTTAAATCATATCTTTCATTCCTTAATGCATACACAACATTCTTGTAGCTGGTTCTAGAATTATCCTTTTAATTATTTGAGGGTACTCCTTCCTGATTTTCTTAGTATATACGGTCTGCATTAATTTACACACCCTTGCACAGTACATGATAATTCCTTTCTTTCTGCACCCTTGACAATATTTCTTGTTTTCTACTTTCTTGATAGTAAAAATCTTAGTAGAACAATCAAAGAAAAGAAAGTGATACATCAAAATCTTGCTATTTAAGAGCAGTTGTATCATGTAATGTTTTTCCTCTTTAGAAGAATTCTTACAGAATGTTCATGTCTGCCTGCTAGGTAACCCATCTATATTATTTATCATCATGTTGTTCCTAGACATATCCTTCTGTTTTGAACATTTTGACTCTACATGTATTGTTTTGTTTGCATGTCCGACTAATGATTTTTTCTCTTCCTTTTTTTCCCTTTCATCTCTTGTCTACAGAGAACATTTTTAGATGGAAAAGTATGTTGCGAAAATACTTGTTGTAACAATATTAGACTATTGACCAAGAATCTCAAACAACTACTCACACTAAGGAATCATACATTTTTCTTTTTTTGGTGACTATATGCCAAGGGTCGGGGAATTCATGTCTTTACAAAAATAACATGTAGTAGAGTTACAAACTTGTGAAAGACAATAAAATATTTCAATGTTTGATTTTCTCCTTTCTCCTTGAATATGTGCAGAGGCTGAAAAATACACTCCCACATAATGTATACAGTATAAAGTAGTAAACTATACAACAAAAAGTGCTTCCCCAGTGCCTGATTATAAAATCTGTCAGACTGTTGCAACAGTCATTATTTTGAATGAACTAAAGGTGAAGATTGTCTTCTCTTCAATTAAAGAGTAAGGTTAAATGGACCATCTATAAGCTTCCAAAATGGATTTTAACTACTCCAGAGCTTTCTATATACCCCATCATCTGAGGACTGATTTAAAACATCTTGGAAGCTGAATAATCATAACACTAACATTTGCAGTATTTTATATCACATACCAAAGTCACTTGATTATGCATCTCTAGAGGAGTGTTAGTGAGATTTAATATGAAAGACGGTAAATATTATAGCTATGAGCCAAATAATGAAAGTAGAAACACTCTGAAAGGAATAGACTTCATGGATATTTTGCAAAAGATAGAACATTACACAGCTGAGGGGCAACAGGTTTTCATGTACCCTTTGTGTGTCAGTCTCAAGTGCTCAGAAGTCACATATAACATCTTATCACACAGGGAGTCTTGCAACCTATGTTCATGAAAGAAAAGAAATGTAAATTGAAGGAACTGGAATAATATCTCCACTGACAAAATGCTTACTACTTGAGCATGAAGACTTGAGTTTGCCTTTTGAACATCCACATAAGAAGTCAGAACTAAAGTGACACAGGCAAGAGGAACACTGAGACTTGACCAGGCACTGGCACTAGTTGTTGAGCTCCCAGTATCATAATTTAAAAAAATAGGAAGGAGTGATAGTTATTGAGAAAAAAATGCCTGGAATAAATGCCTGTCCTCTGCTTGTACACAGATAAATTCTCTCTCTCTCTCTCTCTCTCTCTCTCTCTCTCTCTCTCTCTCTCT
>NW_021604782.1:12413685-12437763 GCF_004785775.1 Grammomys surdaster | reverse complement strand
TCTCTCTCTCTCTCTCTCTCTCTCTCTCTCTCTCTCTCTCTCTCTCTCTCACACACACACACACACACAGAGTAAATTGAAATGACTATATGTGATGATCAACACATAACTAAAACCAAGTTTGAACATAAGTCCCTTGGCTTTACATAGATTATTCTGCAATTACTAGAGGAAAACATGTATAAAGTCCTCTAGGATGAGTCATATGTAACGGCTGTCTGAATAAGACTCTAGCAGATCATGTGATAAGAGCCATAATAAATATGAGATAGTGTTCCATCAAAACACAAGTTGATAGCCAAAGAAACAATTAACATAAGTGAGGAGAGATGCTATGGAATGGATGAAAATTTTATCATTAGTTTGTCTAAGAGAAAGCTACTATGTATAATACATAAAGCACTAAATTTTCTAAACAAAATTAAATGGCTAAATCTATAAATGGGCAGCTGTTCTGTACAGTCACTTTTTAAATGAAAATTACAAATGGCTAGTAAATACATGAAAAACTCTCACTATCCTTACCTGTTCAAAAAAATACAATTCAAAATTGTATTATGTTCTACATGACCCAGTGAAAATGTCTAAGACCAAAAAAAAAAAATCAAATAACAACAAGGATGTACAGAAAAGGGAACATTATATACTATTGCTGGGAATATAAGGTCATGCAATCACTGTGGAACTCAGTGGGAAGTTACATCAAAAAAATTAAAAATACAATTTTCTTGTGTTTTAAACTTTAGGATACATATTTAAAAGTATCAAAGTCAACCTTAGTCCAATAGTTAAAGTAAGAATCAGCCCCAGGTATCCATCAAAAGATGAGTAGACAAAGAAAAATGTTGTATGTATGCACCTGAGCTTTATTCATTCATAAAGCAGAAAGAAATCATGTCATTTGCAGAAAGTGGGTGGAACATAAAGTTCCATGTCAACTGAATTAAGCCAGAGCATAAATACAAGCATTGTACATTTTCTGGATTTTAAACCTGGGAGGAAAATATAATAAGAAAGTAAAAACACAGTTATCAAAAGTGAGGTAAAAAAGGCAGTAAAAAGGAAGACAGAAGGAACAGTGGAAAATACAGGTGATATATATGATCAAGCAGCATTTCATCTATGGATAGAAATGTTATGTTTACTTGCTTTCTGCAAATATTAATATGTTCTAAAAATTGATAAAAATTCCTGTTATAGAATATATTAAAATGATTAGGAGGGTGCATTTTGTCAGTTTTATTGACATTGAAACATTTCTTGAGAAGGTGAACTTCAAGCTAATGCTCTTCCAAAGGTTTGAGTGTTTAGAATTTGAGTCCTAGTGTGGTGTTTTTGGCGAGTGATATGGATATTTAAGTGTTGGGACTGGTATAAGGTCCTTAGGTCATTGGGAGTGGGGCACTGCCCTGAGAAGCTAGTACTTGTCTTGATGAATGAGTTCTTAAGGAAACAACTGATACACTATCAACCTGAGCTCTTATTTATTTTTCCAAAATAAACTTAACTCCTTTGCATTCATCTGACATGGTGTGATGCCATAGTTAGTATATCAACAAATGGGGCTGCTGAATCTGGACTTCAAACCTCTAAAGAGGTCATTAAATAAACCTTTTTACTTCATAAGCAGATTGGGTCAGGTATTTTGTTGTAACAATGCAGAAGTAACTGCTTATTCTTTGTCAGATAGATGATAGATAGATAGATAGATAGATAGATAGATGTGATTTACAGTACTCTTCCTAAAATGGTTTATTCTGAGAGGATGTTCCACTCAATCCTTTAAAATAATCTTTTGTACATAAAAGCAACTTCTAATCAAATTCATAAAACCTCTAACTCTCATTTTTAATTTCTGTATTTTGTGAGTTTATTTATTCAGAGACATATTTTCCTTCTTCCATATTACTTCCTTCTTTCTTGTTTTAAAAAAGGATTTTATTTATTTTTATTTATATTAGAACACTCTAGTTGTCTTCAGACACACAGCAGAAGAGTGCATCTAATCCTATTACAGATGGTTGTGAGCCACCATGTGGTTGCTGGGAATTGAACTCAGGACTTCTGGAAGAGCAGTCAGTGCTCTTAACAACTGAGCCATCTCTCCAGTCCCCCCACTCTTTTCTTAATTGTCTTACTATTTATGCTCCTCTTATGGTTCTTTGTATATTCCAAATTCATGTGAAGAGATGATTTTTGGTCCTAGATCCAAAGCACATAAGGGTGAACATTATCAAACACACACACACACACACACACAGACACACATACACACACACACACGTATATATGTGTGATTATGTCCTAATGAAACCTAGTTTTTAGCCACATGCTAAACATTTTTGAAAAGATTTGTTTGAAGTTAGCTTGAAAACAATGAAGACAATGCTCAGAGACTAGTTTGAAACTACAGAGTGATAGGCATCGTTTATGATTTAAGATTAGTACTCTAGATATTATGTGACATTGAAAAGGCAGAGTATAAATACTGTGGCCACATTGTAATGATTTAGTGATCATTACAATTGTGTCAAGGAGACATAAGCCAGGAAGCTGGTGTCCTGGAGAGTCACACTGACCAGGTGGCTCCACTAGGATTCTTGGAATGATGAGGAAAGCTGACACGGAGACTACCAAACCAGGAATTACTCTCTTGTTTCTTGTTGACTCGTTTGTGGAGAGTCACACCATGTTCTCATGAGGCATGGATGTAGAGATCAAGAATGATAAACTCAGGTTTATTCAAGCCAAATGACAGACATTTATGGGAACCAAGGTACAGGTGGTTATCAGTAAGAAGAAATGATCATGGAGCTGGTGCAAAAGAAAATGTGACGCATCTAACCCTTGAAGATGAAACCCTGTCACTGAACTCAGTTTGGATTAAGAGAGTAAACACTTTTGTACTTGAATAGGTGAATATTGCAATAAGTTGTCTTTGGCCATTATAAATCTGCTTTCCTTGCTTATATTGGGGTAAATAATTGTTTCATTGTCCCCAAAGCCTTACAGGTTAGAGTACTTATTTTTGAATTTTCATCACCAAGCTTAATGATCCAATATAAGTAGACTAGACTAGAAAAATAGTGATGGATTATGGTGATGTGCTGTCTCTGGCTGAAAATGATTTCTAGCTATTACATTACTATTATTTTCAGAGGGAAAATTGTTAAACATGGAAGAATCAGATTGAAAGGAATATCATAAATCAACATAAGTCCAAGATTAATAAATGATCAATCAATAAACCTTTTCACATTAAAGTAAAATGAAGATTATGTATATCAATGGTGAACTTTCTAGGAAAAAAATAATGGTAAAGGTAATAAATATTTTTTTGACAAGAACTCTGAGTCCCCTTTCTTTACTTTTCAATGATGTAATTACACTATTTCTCCTTTAATTTGTCTTCCCCTTCAAACTTTCCCATAGACAACTCCTTACTCTCTTTTAAATTCATATTCTTTTTCTCATTATTGATTTTTGTATATACCTATCTATATGTAAATATGACTTGCTTAGTCTTCATGTAGTTTTCAGGGCTAAGCATTAGTTATTAGGTAACCAGTTAATGTGTTATTCCCTAGGGAAGATTATTTCTCCTGATTTTAGCATTCCTTAATTGTCTGTAGCACTCTGATTTTTATTTTAGAGGTATCAGTTATACTTCCTGTTCCATTTCATCTGCTCTTTAAAATAATACAGACATAAAATGTAGCATGAGACTAGATTGGAAAAGAGGATTGGGTTCTGAAAGTTTAACCCAGAAAACATAAACTCTCATAAACTCAATATGTCACAGGAGGATAAAACATCAAAAGGTAAATTGTGATAGAATTTTAATCCAAGGATGGAGAAGAACAAGTAGGAATCCCTGGGAACACATCAGTTGGAGCCATCCTTAAAGTTGCTGCCTATCTATGGAATATAATCCCCTAACTGGGCAGTCTTGTTTGGCCTCAGTGGAAGAGGATGGGCCTAGCCCTGCAGAGACTTGATGTGCCAATATGGGAGTATAGTCAGTCAGGGGGTCCCCACCCTCTCAGAGGAAGAGAGGAGGATGGGGGAGGGACTGAATGAGGGGGAGACCTGGAAGGCAGGGCAGCGATCAGAACGTAAAGTGAATAAGATAATAAAAAGAAAAAAAAACAGCTTTCACATTAAAAAGATTGTTCCAGAAAAGCCATATAATATAAAATAAATATGTAAAAGGTGAATTTAGAAAAACATTTAATAAGATAAAGATAAGCATGGAGCCCAAGTTGGGTTTATATTCATTGCATTTCTCAGAACTGTAACAAAAAACCCAACAGACTCAACTAAAAGGGGAAATATTTATTTTGGCTTATAGTATCAGCTTTTTTTTTTAATTCATTGTTTTGTGTAGAAGGACTGATGGTGGGAATGGCTTAGAGAGCAGATAGAGCAAAATCAGAAACATGATTCAACTGTCCCTTTAAAAGCCTAAGTTCTACTGGCCCATCTTTACCAGTGAGAAGTCAATACAATTTTCACAACTTCTCCAGGCAACACCACCAGCTTTGGGCCAGGTGTCCAAACATACAAGCATGTGGGAACATTTGTTGTGTGAGCCATGAAAATTTTACCTAGAGCTTCAAGGTCTCACAGAAAAGATGAGGAACCCAAGTTCCATGATGTAAGCTAAAGGTTCAGAATCATTCAGAAAAATGACCCCTTTTGCACAGCCTTTCCATCTTTCATTAATGAAAAGCACTAGGAAAAGTTGGCTTCTAAAATTATAACTCAAGCATATTAAAAAGATGAAGGCTATTTTTGTGAGCAATTGCGAGGAATGCTATTTGGTCTAGTGGTGCTGATCTGAGCCTCAGAGGAGTGATGGATATGGGAGTTTGTGTTGAAAACCTGAATTTGAAGGACTTTGCATCTTGAATGCTAAAGGAAAGACAGAAAGATGTCCCCACGCAAGAGTAATGTAAACAAATCATAACTTGGCAAGTCCTAAAAACTTTATATTGCTTCTAAGGCTGACACATTTTACACACACACACACACACACACACACACACACACACACACACACACTCTACATTCTGAGCTATTCTCGTTACTCCTCTCTCTTCCACTTCTGTTGTCAAGCCCATAAAAGAACACTTTAAGTATGTGACTTTTTGGAATTTGGAGTGTGCGGTCAATGGAAACCACTATTTTAAATTCTCTGGAAACATGGTTCATGGATGCTATATTTAAATATGTTTCAGAGTCATCAGGTGGCTGAATTTTTCCACTGATATTTTCACCTTGGTTTGAGTAATTCACATACACACCCCTTAATCTTTCCAACTCTCTCCAAGCAAATGCACCACAACCCACATCACTCTGATGCACAGCACTGTGATGATGTCAGAAGCCTGTGGGGTCTTTAATTTGTTTTTTATTTTCCTGAGTGTGAGAGGGAGAATTTTCCACTAGGGTTGAATAATAACAAGTAAGAGGAAAAATGGCCCTGCCAGACACAGTCAGTGAGTCTCTCAGCCTCGACAGTGTAGATTGAGATGTGGTTCTTAAATTATCACTGGAGCTTTAGTGAGGCCCCAAGGGCAGGCTTATAGCTTGGGGACTTGGCAAGATATTGGAGGCAAGACCCAAGATGGGACTGTCACTGATTTCTAGCATGTTGTACTTCCTCTGAGAGCTGAAGATAGATTTTCCTGTCCTTTGCAAAGCATTCAACTAATATAATTTGTCTCCAAAAGAGTGAAACCATCAGATGAGGACTTTTGTCAGGATTCAGACAGCAAAAGACTAGATAGGCATGATGACCCCATGCAGTTTCAGAAGACAAGGGGTTTGGGGGCCACACCTCATGTCATTGTTTGTCACCATAGAAGAAAGTGAGCAAGCTGTCCTCCAATTTATGATTTTTTAATGCTCTGTTTACAGGTCAACTGCCAAATCAGGTTTATTTTAGACCCCATCAGCTCACATTGGTAGAAACTACTGAAATGTCCTATCTTCCTCCCTGAAGCTAATGGTAACCCGCGGGTGGCCTCAAATACTCAGACTATCTCTTCTCATATACAAAATAATTGAAGCATGGGATTCCTTTTGTATCCATGTCTCTCTTTCTAAGGAAACATTGTCACAGAGGAAGACCTGATAATTTCGTTTTTTTTTTTAAAGATTTAGTTTTATTTATATGAGTACACTGTAGCTGTCTTCAGACACACATCAGAAGGGTGTATCAGATTCCATTACAGATGGTTGTGAGCCACCATGTGAACTCAAGACCTCTGGAAGAGCAGTCAATGCTCTTAACCGCTGAGCCATTTCTCCAGCCGTGATATTTTTTTTGTAGGATTAAAAAATATGTGCTCTTTATAAAAACCAAAGTAAAGCAAAGCAAAGCAACAACAAAACAAAAACCAGTCTTCAGAAATACTGAAGGGTGGCTCTTCTCTGCAAATTTCAGTTATGGAAAAGGAGATAAAGGGGACAGTTGTTTGTCTCTATCTTCTACATATATCTAAGCTACAGCATGAATAATTCTGGCATATTGGAAAGAGTTATTTCCATCTCTTCACCATCACCAGCCAGGTGATAGGGCATCATTTACCTGCCACTTGTAAAAGACAAACAGCCAATCCATAAAATATAGTCATGTTCCTTTTACTATTTCATGATTATTTTAATATAATATTTTATATCACACTGATTTTTAGGACACTTACAGCAGATATATATAAAATGTATATTGATTATTTAACGATTTATGATTCTAGAGATTTAACTCAGGGCCTTGTTCATGCTAGACAAGTCCTTTTCCGATTGAGATACATCCATAGTACAAAAAGCTATCAATCACTAATGCACACCACTTTAAACATTTATAGTTAAGTATATATTACTGAATATCTCCATGGTTATTAATATCATAAACTATTCTTTACTATCAATGTGGGATTGTTGGGAGGAATGGTAATTCCATTTTTCCTTTCTGCTTTTTTTCAAAATTAATTTCTTTTGCACACAATATATCCCAATCTCAGTTTTCCTTCCTTCCACTCCATCAAACACTTTCCCCTCATCTCCCTTCTGTCCCATATTCACTTCTCCTCCATTTCCGTTCAGAAGAGAGTAAGCATGAAGGATATTTGTATTTTCCCCATAGTGGTGTAACAATTTCTAATGTCTCCAAAGGGTGGTGTTTTCTTTAAATACTTGTATAAACATTTGTTTTTTAATCTTAGTTGTTGCCATTCCAACAGTTGTGAGGTGCTCCTCCTGGTGCTGATTTTAATTTTTCTAATATAGATAAGCTTGGGCACATTTATTCCCATTCAAAATAAATCTGAGAATTTTTTTTCTAATTTGGTAATATATACTTGTGTATTGATATTTAATTGGGTCTCTAGATTGCCCACTCCCACCACCCTACCAGCAAACACCCCCACACTGAGGCATCCAGCCTTCATTGGACCAAGGACTTCCTCTCCCACCTATGCCTGACAATGCCATCCTCCCCTACATATACAGGTGGAGCCATGGGTCCCTCCCTATGTGCTCCCTGACTGGTGGTTTAAACCCTGGGAGCTCTGGTTGTTTGGTATTGTTGCTCTCCCCATGGGACCTCAAACCCTTTCAGCTCCTTCAGTCTTCTCTCTCACTCCCCCATTGTGAACCCCATGATCAGTTCAATGGATAGCTGTGACCATCTGCCTCTGTGTATGTCAGGCTCTGTCAGACCTCTAAGGAGACAGCTATATCAGGCTCTTGTCAGCATACACTTCTTGACATCCACATCAGCATCTGCCCTTGGTGACTGCACATGGGATGGATACGCAAGTGGGACAGTTTCCGGACAGCCCCTCCTTCAGTTTCTGTCCTACACTTTGTCTCCATATTTGCTACCATGAGTATTTTGTTACTCCTTCTAAGAAGGACCAAAGCACCCACATTTTGGTCTTCCTTCTTCATGAGCTTCAAGTGGTCTGTGAATTGAATCTTGGGTATTTCAAACTTCTGGGCTAATATCCAATAATCAGTGAGTGAATACCACATGTGTTCTTTTGGGATTGGGTTACCTCACTCAGGATGATATTTTCTAGTCCCATCCATTTACCTAAGAATTTCTCGAATTCATTGTTTTTAATAGCTGAGTAATGCTCCATTGTGTATATAAATGTACCACATTTTTTGTATCCATTTCTCTGTTGAAGGACATCTGGGTTCTTTCCAGCTTCTGGCTATTATAAATAGAGCTGCTATGAACATAGTGGAGCAAATGTCCTTTTTATATGTTGGAGCATCTTTTGGGTATATGTCCAGGAGTGGTATAGCTGGGTCTTCAGGTAATGCTATGTCTAATTTTCTGAAGAACAGCCAGACTGATTTTCAGAGTAGTTGTACCAGCTTGGAATCCCACCAACAATGGAAGAGTGTTCCTCTTTCTCCACATCCTCATCAGCATCTGCTATCATCTGAAATTTAGATGTTAACCATTCTGACTGGTGTGAGGTGGAATCTCAAGGTTGTTTTGATTTGCATTGAAACTAATCATGGTAGCATATACCCGTAATCCTAGCATATACCTGTATAACCTAAGATATAGAGATCAGACAGCCTGGGCTATATAGTAAGATTATGTCTTAAGAATCAAAATATATTGATAAAAGTGTTAGTGTTATTGGACACATTTAAAGGGATGGTTTACACATGTTCAGGCTGTATAAACCAGAATGGTATGATACTCACTGCATGACAGAATGGGGTGCAACTCAAAGCTCATGAACTTTTTTTTTTATATAAAACTAGTACCAACCTCTGTATATACCATGTTTCCTCTATAATATATACTTACATCAGAGTGCAATTTGTATGGACACAGTAAAAGCCTAACAAATAAGTATGGTTGACCACAAGTAACTAAAATCACAGAAAACAAAATGGAATGGTAGTGGCAGCGAGAGAGATAAGGAGAGAGAGAGAGAGAGAGAGAGAGAGAGAGAGAAAGAGAGAGAGAGAGAGAGAGAGAGACTGACTCATTATATAAATTCTGGTCTCTAGAATACCCTGATTAAAACAGTTGAGAAGCCAAAGGTTTTTATTTCGATAAACGTTCTTGTATATTAGGACTTGTAAAATTAGTTGAGACATTATCACCTACCTAACTTCCCTCAACAATAATATCTTATAGAACCACAATATGTTTAAAAGTAGAAAACATTGATGGAACATCCTTTAACTTTAAATTTAATTCATGTTTCATAAATTTCACATATAATTTTAATGTATAGCTTCATATAATTTTAACATGTTTATAGATTTGTAGAACCCCTACCACAATTAGAACACAACATCACCCTATTTCTACAGAATGGTGCCTCATGCTTACTTATAGTCACACCCGTGGCAATGAGTCCATGACTGGTTCTTCATCATTGTAGCTTTGTGTGTGTGTGTGTGTGTGTGTGTGTATGTGTGTGTGTCTGTGTGTGTGTTTGTGTGTGTGTGTATGTGTGTGTCTGTGTGTGTGTGTGTCTGTGTGTGTGTGTCTGTGTGTGTGTGTGTGTGTGTCTGTGTGTAGTGAATGTAATCCACTGTATTTAATTTGGGGTACTTGCATAAACAAGCATGAAGGATTACTTATCTGAAAATATCCTTTTCACTACTACTTTTAATTGTCTATAATGAACCTTGTTGAATGAGTTGTTACCTACTACCTACTGTGGAATGGTAATGGGATCAATTTTTATGCATAACTTGTTATTTAAATTCACATATTTGTCCCCTAAGACCATATTACATGTTTCTCCCTCTATTCTCCCAGTTTCGCACCCCCTTTCATCCCATCCAGATTCACTCCCTTTCTGTGTCTCAATAACAAACAGGCTTTATTACTTCTAAGTGATAGTAATAAAATATAACAAAATAAAGTATAATATGATAAATAAAAATAACTATCACATCAAAGTTGGACAAGACAAACAGAAGGGGAGAGCAAAATACCAACCAACCAGAGCTCCCAGGGTTTAAACCACCAGTCAGGGAGCACATAGGGAGGGACCCATGGCTCCACTTGTATATGTAGGGGAGGGTGGCATTGTCGGGCATAGGTGGGAGAGGAAGTCCTTGGTCCAATGAAGGCTGGATGCCTCAGTGTGGGCATATTTGTGGGTAGGGTGGTGGGAGTGGGCGGCTGTGTAGAGGCACATCCTCATAGAAGCAGAAGGAGGGGGGATTGGTTAGGGAGTTCCTGGTTGGGGGTGAAATGGGGAAAGGGGATCATATCTGAAATGTAAATAAAATATCCAATAAAATTTTTTTTGAAAAATTGAATAAGGATGATTCAAGACAGAGAAAGAGGAAAGAAATTGTTACTTCTTTCAAGTTTTTCATTAATTTTAGTTTTTTATTACTGAATATTAATCATTGAGTAATAGATTTTCTTTATATATTAAACGTGATATATGTATACACACACATGAACAACACACACACACACATATATATATACATATACATACATACATATATATATATATATATATATATATATATATCCTCTTAGCAAGGTTGCCTCACTGAGCAGTTAAGGTGGACTTTCCCGAGCTGATGAGATCAGTAAAGAATTGCTTCCAAGTCTGACAACCTGGAGTTCATTGCTGAGCCCTATACTATGCAAGTATATGAACTATTTTGATCATATTCATATACCTATTTCAAAGCTTTATTAATAGGAAGAATGGTGGTAATTTTGCACAGTGAAAATATAAATACCTGAGAACTTTTGACAAAAGGAGAGTGTATACATAAATTCCTAGCTATTTAGCATTTGTGATCTTGACTAAGAACCCTGAGGGCAGTTGATTCATTAAAGTTAGAGTAGCAGACATTTTATACCCTCTGTCAGCATACATAAAGAAGGTGAATATAGATGGTGAAGAAGGTGTAGATATGATAGTGGGAGTCCACCTGAATCTTTTCTGGTTCCATAGTCTCAGTAAAGATGATTACCAGCTGAAGGTCAGCAAGGAGGGTGATGTTCTGTAATTTCAGAACGTAGAAGCCCCCCCCCCACAAAAAATGAAAAGAGAAAGAAAGAAAAGAAAAAAGGAAAAAGAAAGAAAGACAAAGAAAGAAAAAGAAATCGAATAATAAGAATGCTTTGTGTTAACTGAAAACTTAAATGACCCTTGGGCTGGTTCTTATAGTTATCTACAGAGGCACACTTTAGGTGCTCGGAGGGAGCTATTTTGCCCTACATGAGCCATTTGTTTCCTGTGGCTACAAACTTCTCCAGGAAGGATTCCATGAAACATATTTTTTAAATTAATTTTTATTGGATATTTTATTTATTTACATTTCAAGTGTTATCCCCTTTCCTGGTTTCTCCTCTGGAAATACCCTATCCCCCCACCCTGCACCAGCTTCTATGAGGGTACACACCCATCCACCCAGCCACTTCCACCTCACTGCCCAGGCATTCCCCTACGCTGGGTCATCGAGCCTTGACAAGGGCCTGTTCTCTTGATGCTAGACAAGGCCATCCTCTACTACACATGAGTCTGGAGTCCAAAGGTCCCTCCATGTGTACTCTTTGGTTGGCTGTTTAGTCCCTGGGAGTTCTGGGGGAGTCTGGTTGGTTGATATTGTTGTTCTTCCTATGGGGTGGCACATTGCTTCAGCTCCTTCAGTCCTTTCTCTAACTCCTAGCATTGTGCCCTCACTTGTTATCTTTTGATTACTCTAGGTTCTTGATCCCCATCTTGAAATGAGATATTTACAGTTCTTTTGAATTGGAACTTTATTTATTTTTTAACTACTTTATTTATTTACATTCTAAAGGTTACCCCATTCCCAGTCCCCCCTCCCAGAGTTCTTCACTCCACCTCTTCATGGTAAAAGTGTTGGAGAGATCATGAGTACAAAGCACATACATAAATACAATAAAAGCAATATATAACAAACCAGTAGCCAACACCAAATTAAATGGAGAGAAACTTAAATTATTCCCCCTAAAATTGGGACAAGGCAAGGCTGCCCATTCTCTCCCTATCTGTTGAATATAGTACTCAAAGTTGTAGCTAAAGGAATTAGACAGCAAAATGAGAGCAAATGTTCACAAATTAGAAAGGAAGAAGTAAAAGTATCACTATTTACAGATGATTTGATAGAATACATAAGCTACCCCAAATATTCTACCAGAGATCTCCTACAGCTGATAACACCTTCTGCAAAGTGATTGGATATAAAACTAACTCAAACAAATCAGTAGACTTCTTTATACAAGTGAAAAATGGGGTGAGAAAGAAATCAGGCCTCATAGTAGCCATAAATAATATAAAATATGTTGGTGTAATTCTAACCAAGCAAATGAAAGATCTGTATGAATTGAAACTTCATTATATAGGACTTGTAATTATTTCACTCAGTGAAATTAGTGACCCTTAGTCTATATACATTTCAAAGAACTTCTAGACAATTAGGATAGCCATTCTGAAGTCATGGAACTTTTTGAGTTTTCTATATTTGTACTTTCTGTTCACACTGAATTTTTGTTCTTTTAGTATTAAGTTTATTTTTATGCATTTATATGCTATAAAGAAAAGTAAATATCTAGATTAAAGAAGAAAATTGTTAGCTTTATATACTATTTTATGACTCAAGCATCCAGCAGGCAGTCTTTCCTAATTATGTATTATTTTCCTTTTTCATTCTCCTGTCTGCATGTTGCACCCAGATAAATTCTACCTTTATTCATATATGTTATAGATTAGATCCACATATAAGGTAGAACATCCATTTTTCTCCAAGACTGTAGAACACTGTTTAACATTATGCATCTTATGTCCATCTGTTTGCCTAAACCAATAAATAAATAAATACATTAATTAGCTAATTTAATTAAAGTCAATGTTCTGAAACTCTGCTAACTGGACAAGTGAGTTGGTACCTGACTATAACCAGAAGGCATCGACTTTGGAATTACCACTTTGTCTTGTATTTCTCTTCTCAAAGATCCATATTCAAATTCATAAAACTATTCAAACCATGTGCCATGGGGTTTGTTAAAAATTTAATTCAAGACCTTACGTTAAATCTGTACACATCTACTTTCTTGGTTTTCCATTAGGACTCAAGGCTATAAATGTCTTTTTTGACTGTACTTTTCGCCATAGAGAATGGCAACAGGTGGTGTGTACTGGGTAAACACCAATCACTGGGATAAGCTCCTTTTGACATATTCTATAATTGAATTTTATATGCCATTCATGAGAAATGCACATTGTTCATTCATTACAGATGAAGACACTGAGGCAAAAAGACATGAAGTTACTGTCCAGATAAATGTTCAGTTATGAAATAACAAGATACAAAACAGTGATACAAACTCATACATGGAGTTATCTAAGCTGTTTTAGAGAAACCACTATAGAGAAACAGCTATATTTTTGTAATTTAGTGAAAGATCTCAAAGCATAATTCACAGCTCCTGATACTGAGTACATATGCTGATAACCTGTCCCATTTTGTGAAATTTCATGTTTCTCCAAATATTCAACAACTATGATTACTATCTTTCAGCCCTTTTGGCTAATACTCAGATATTTATGCATTATTATAGGTTTGTTATATTTTCAGAATCTAGAATCATTCAAAAGAAATTGAGAAACAAAAAGAGAATGTTTAACTCAGTTGCCTTACCTTTGATGCACAAGCTCCTGGGTTTGTTTGATACATACCAATCAAGTTGTGGTAGCACAAGCCTCAAATACCAGTACTCAGAAAACTTCAGGAACTAGTCAGGAGAATTAGAAGTTCAAGAACATCTTTGACTACATAATAATTTCAAGGCCATCCTGGGATACACGAAACTCTGTCATCTCTCTCCTCAGTGTAGCTTCATTCTAATTATTTTCTTCTGTCATGACCATTTTACACATAAGAACAATGGAAATCTCCATCATCCCACCCCTCTCCTCATCATGTGCACACACATTTGAATATGATGTTAAAACATAAATATCAAAGGGAATTTCTACTTTCAAGAAACCTCTGCAGCTTCTTGTAGCTTTAAGCCTCACATAGAATCCCAACTGTTCAGTGATTTAACTTGACAGACTGCTGAATCAAGTCACTCATAATTGTTGCTCTCTTCCCCCAAGCATAAGCTACAGCCTTCTTCTTTGCATGGAATCACACTTCTTTGGCTTGACAAACACAAACTGTCAGCTCACTGTGTACAGCTGCAGCAGATGAAAGCATCTGGCATGTAACATATGGAATTTAATATCCTGATATTTACATAGATAGAAACTGGTTTTGATCCAGACTACAGGAAATCTTTTGCACCAGGCTGAAAGGTAAAAATATCCAGACAACTTCTTGTTCTTAGCACTTTAGCTAGTTATATTCTGTCTATTGATGGCTGTCCACTGAAAGAAGGTTCTATGAGCAAGGTTGAGATCAGTTAACAATATATATGCATAAATATTATATATGCATAAATGTTATATATTCATAATAAATATATTCATAAATATTTAGGAGGCAAATTGATACTTATTATCAAACTAATAATAGTAAGTTCTACCTTTGAGTCTATGATCTCCAAACCCTGAAACCTTTAACTTATGTTAGAGTACTGGGAATAAAGTTCTCTCTTGAGAGCAGGAATCAAATTCAATCAGAAAGTAGTCATCTATCTTATGACAAACAACACTATTGCTCATCTTGTCTGGAAGGCTGGTATTGCAGGAATTGGGATCCAACACTGAGCATGACCACTGATATCTTTTCTATCATAACAGCCTGCCTGGTACTTTTTGTCACTGTAAAATCTAAACAGTAGGGAGAAAGTTTCTCAGTCAGTTTGAATTTGATTTTGGTAGTTCCTGCAGCAAAAGTGTCTTCAGCAATTGGGAGGGTCTTACCATGTATTATGGTGGATTACCAAGGGAAATGGCAATATCCCATTCTGTTTTCAAGTCCTCTCTAGATTTCTTAACCAGTACCTCATAGAGAGATATCTCGTGTCTTTAACTGTAATTTGCATTTAATAACCTATATTTTTGTGTATGATACAGTATAATTCATTTTAAAGTTTAAAAATACTATATTTTGAAATTAGCTGATTAAAGGTGGGTTTCCATTAGTATTTTTCATTTGTCGTTAGTTTTTGTAATCTACCCATTGTCTCTTTCTGTCCTTTATTATCTTACCTCTGTCCCCACTTAATCTTTTATCATTCAATATTTCCCTCTTTATACATTTCACATATCTATTAGAAACTTTTTTGTTGCTGTTGATAAAATGTCACCATCAAAACAACCTTTAGAAAGAAGAGCTTCTTTGGGTCTATCGTTGTAGAGGCTGGATAAAGACTCTTCTGCACAGCTGTCGAAGAATCTATGGTGGTAGGAGCTTGAGAGCAGACAAATATGATGACTAGAACGGGAAGCTGAAAAATTACACTTCCAAACGCAAAATGAGCTGCTGAGATTTCGGCTTTGTACAGCCACTATGGAAATAAATTTGGGGGTTCCTCAGGAAGACAGGAACCAATCTACCTCAAGATCCAGCTATACAACTCTTGGGCATGTACCCGAAGGTTGTTTCATCCTACCATAGAGACACTTGCTGAAATATTTTCATTGCTGCTCTATTCATAAGAGCCAGACACTAGAAAAGAAAAAAAAACCAAACTAGATGTCCTTCTACAGATTTATGAATAAAGAAACTGTGGTGCATTTATACAACAAACTATCACTAAGCCATTAAGAAAATGGAATTATGAACTATGTAGGTAAATGGATGGAAGTAGACAAATAATTAATCATTCTATATGAGGTAGCAAAGACCCAGAAAGACAAATATAGTATATATTTGCTTACATGTGGATATTAGCTGTTAATTCCATGATAAACAGGCTATAATCTGTAGAACCACAGTGTTTTGGTATAGGATAAGGGACAGAAATGTGGGTGGGGTCAGATAGATCTCCTTGGGGACTGGAAGTAGAATAGATAGTCATAGTTTGACCTGGAGGGCAAAGGATTAGAACAAGAGGATCAAGCAGGTTGGAAGAGAGAAAAAGTGGATGAGGGAGGAAATTTAGCTAAATTAAGCTGAAGTTAAGAGCCATTTGAAGCCTAATTCAGAATGGAAACCTAACATGGTAGAAGCTACCACCATACTGATGTCCATAGTGGCTGTACAAGGTTCAAGTCCCAATAATCTAATTTTACATCTAAAAATGAGATTTCTCAGTTTCTGCTCTGGCCAGTATACTTGTCTTGTGTCATGTCTCCCAACCATGATGAACTTTTAGTCTTCTGTAATTATAGACCCCCCCTCTTAAGAAACTCTTCTTTATATATGTTACCTTCATTGTAACATACATGACAACAATATAAATGTATCTAATACATATAATAAAATTGTCTAATATTGTGTGTGTGTGTTCTCAATTAAATCACTGAAATATAGGGAGATAGAGCCCCAGCTGGTATCATTTGTCAACAAACGAGATGTCTTGTACCAGGAATTGGTTGTACCTAATTGGCTTTTGGTCAAAGGCATCCTGTGGGAATCTCCAAACAACTTAGGTTATGGTGAAGGCTGTAGTTTTCTCTCCACAAACTGACAGCAAGACCTTATTACTTAAGAAAGCAGCCACACAATCTATTGAACATTCAGAAGTAGAGTTGTTGCCTTCCTAGAACTTTTATGCCTATGGGCTAGTGTTCTTAGTACCAGAAAGTATTCTGTATGTTACCAAAATGTAAAGGCCAATTCATCTACAAAGCCTTTGATATACAACAGTGCACTGCCTACAAGATAATGCTTATGCAATGGTGGCATAAAGCCTGTGGGAGTAGCCACTCAATATCCAATTTGAATTAAAGCCCACTCCAAGGTGCAACCCACACTCAACGCTGCTGGGTAACCAAGAACTTAACACTAGATAGTCCAGAAACCTAAGACTACTGTTCTATTAAAGGAGTGTAGGAGCAATAAAATGAATCCTAATGATATTCTGCTATATTCATAGATTAGTACATTGCTCAGCCATCATCAGAAAAGCTTCCTCTTGCATTGGACGGGAACAAATACAGAGACCCATAGCCCTACAATACATAGAGAATAAAAACCTTGGAACATTCAGCTGTAAATGGTATTTCTTCATCAAATCTCCTCACCTCAGTGCTCAGGAAACACTGCTGAAGAAGGAAGCAGAGTATAAGAGCCAGAGGGTATTAAAGACATCAAGAAAACAAAGGCTTCTCAATACAACAAGATTAAAGCACATATGAACTTAGAGAGACTGAGGCAAGATGCATAGGAAAAGTAAACATGTGTCCCGGATTCCTACCAAGAAGCAGTCTCCAGCTGATAATCATTTGCAAATGAAAATTTAGTTGACTTCAAGGGAGTCTCACTGGAGAAATAAGCTATTGTTAAGGGTAGGCTGCATGCCTGGGAAGAGATGGGCAACAGAAAACAAACTCAACAACATCTTTTTAGGTTCCTTATCATATAAGATCGTGTCAAAGCCTTTTCTTTTACTTACGTTTAAAAGTATCATTTTAAAAAAAATTCTTTACTATGCAATTGTTTAATTTCAGGCTGGCCGGGGCTCCCTCCTGAAGTGCTTCACAGGTTCTCCATGGGAAGAGTATGAGTATGTCTTCTTGTCTAACTTAGTTTCTGGAGAGGCCTCATTCAATTTGTCATTCAACTGGTCAAAGGGAATTATGTTCTTCATTTTCTCTAATTGCTAGGCATATTCCTGGATCCTGACCTAAGATCCAGACAGGAACTCAGCACAGTTCTTCAATCGCTGGTGGTTTCCAGACAGACTAGACTACGTGATGTGGAGATTCTCATTCCAGAACGTCGGGGAGTTTGGAACTGCCTTTTGGTTTTTGGATATAATTTCCCCAAAAGCTACCCAATCAATGGTTTGTAGAACAAGTTTACATCCAGCCATCTTGGGATTTTTCACCAACACCCACCATAGCATTGGCTGTCTCCAACAGCAAAGAACAGAAGTGTGTTCATCATTTTTTAATCTTAATTTTAATTTTTTTCCTCTTACCCCCCAGGTCCTTTGTGTGTGTGTGTGTGGTGTGTGTGTGTGTGTGTGTATAATATTATACATATATATAAAATGGCTTCCACTTTTGTGTCCTTATGGGATTTCTCAGTGCGAAACCAAGTGGATCTTTGTATCTGTATCTGTTTTCTGTGTATTTTTTGAATCTTCTTTTGCTTTTGTTTGCTTAGTCTTATTCCTATGTGCTTGTTTTGTTTTATGTTATTTTATTATATTACATTTTATTCTTTTCCCTTAGGAGCCTCTTTGTTTTCTAATAAGAGGCAGAAACTGAGTAGATCTGAATGGAAGGGGGTAGGAAGGAAATGGGAGGACTAGATTGAGAAAAAAATGTAATTAGCATATATGAAAACAATTTATTTTTAATAAAAGGAAATAAATAAAGCAAAGAGTGTAAATTGGAAGCATGTTGAGGCTATATAATCTCAAAGCCTGCCTCCAGTTACATACTTCCTTCATCAAGGCTGTACTGCATAAGCCTCCCCAAATAGCAATGTTACTGATGTTACTGATGATCAAATGTTCAAATATACAACCCTATGGGCTATCTTCAACATTCAAACCACAACATTCTACTTGCTGACTTTCACAGGGTCATTTCCAGACTATAATGTAAGATGCATTTACTCCAAAATGTTAAGTCCCCTTAAACCTTCCCCAACACCAACACCAACACCAACACCAACTGTGGAGAGCCTGTGAGTGACATTTCTTGTTCAGAGCACAACTACATTCTATGTGTCTTTTACCATCCCTCTACTTACTTTATTTCAGCTGAGTTGTGAGATAGTAGGCTTCCACATGGGTTTTCATATTCTCTTTCTTTAGATTATTCATTTCCTTTACCCTCTATCTCCCTGATACTCCCATATCCCTCACTGTTTACACCCTTTTTGGCTCTAATATTCCACCTCACTAGTTTCAGGCCTTAGAGGACCACTTTTCTTACCCTACCAACAGACAGGCTCAGGAAACAGCTCCAAAGAGGAGTCAGACGTGTTGTAAGAATGGAAGATGAAGAGAGTGCTCTGAAATGTTGTCTTTGGGATCTGACATATCTGTGGCAATCATGAGCTCACAGAAGTCATGGTTATCTTCATGTCATTACGTCTGCCATAAATTCTGGGGTGGATAAAATAAATGGTTTCCAGTTATTGGCAGTGGATAGTTATTGGGGAAGAAACAGTCATATATTTTTAATGTGGCCATTGGTACATTTATACACTCCAGTGTGTGGCCCTATACACATACACACTGATATTTATTTATGGTTCTTTGTTTTACATTTAGGCTTATCATTTATTATCATTTAATGTAGTTGTTCATATTATCATGGTTTTAGCTATTGAATAACCTTTCAGTTGATACATGTATCCCTTTAATATACCCACAACATCACAGTGAGACTTGCTTGTTTGACTGATGCTCGAGCACTTTCTTGGAAGTTCATATCTTGGAGGTAAATCTGCCATATTTCCTGCCCTAGTCTTTGAATCAGTTAGTTTTTCTTTTGACATTTTACTATGATGGGGATTGGGCTCATGGTACTGTCCTCAATAGCTATTGAACTTGGACTCAACGGTTAGTAATACATACTTAGAAAGCAATAATATAAATTATGATTATGTTTTATTATAATCATTATCATGTTAAATTCAATCATTTAATATTGAAATTTTAATCTATTCTTTCCTGCACATATTTGCTAAGCACTTGTGTGGGATTTAAGTATTGAGAAAAGACATATGGAGGATGTTACAGTTTAGACCTATAGTTAAGATCTGGGCCTACATCTTGAAAGCTCAGTCTGCAGATATTTTCTAGCTGGCAGCTGTCAAATTATATGTAACATAGAAATCTACTCAACTAATTCCCTAAATAATAATTAAATACAATAAAAAAGAACATTCATTTCATTATTAGTTTTTGCACGATATATAATATACTTAAATCTTAGCAGAGGCAAAGTATTTGTTGGGTATATGGATAGAAGTATGTATGTACATATGTACATATGTACGTATGTATGTATGTATGTATGTATGTGTAGACACATATAAGAGGTATGGTTAAGCAATATGACTGTTTTTTTAACTTACACAGGAACAAAGTCAAATTATGTGTGATCCTCCCAGATAAAAGCAGTGACTGAATTTGTTCGAGACCATATTAAAGTATGAATAAATACCAATCTAACGTTGTTGGATGAAGTAGAAACTTAGGGGTTCATTGGAAAATCAGTTGGATGTGTTTTGCTGGGGCAAACACATGAAGAAACATTTCGTTAAGGTGGACACTGGTGTGAAAGGCTAAGGCAGACTCAGAAAGAAACATTTGGCTGAAGCAGACACAGGAGAAAGGATGTTCTGCTAAAACAAGAACTTAAAGGGAGATATTATGATATATATATATATATATATTTTTTTTTTTTGCTAACAACATGCTTGTATTGGTCTGTCTTAAATTGCATAGTTGACCTACATTTGTCAGGATTCCATAGAAAGAAATACACCAAAAGACTTCTGGTGGCATACTGCAGTTTATTGTCACTTCCAAGGACTCAGGCTGATTAGATGCACATGTTGAGGCAAGACCCGTGCTGAAGGAAGACCTGTGGAGGACACGTGATGTTTGGAGGGTATAAATAGGACTCGACAGAGTGACAGGGACAAAGCTTGACTTGCTGCTACATCTAGCTTTGGAAAACTTGTGGCTCTCGTGTCATTGCTGATCTTCTCTTCCTGAGAGAGTCTCCATGTCCCTCCTGCTGACTCAAGCCAAGGCTGAGACCTGGCTGTCTCTGCCTGGTCATGTCACAACTGTTGCTAACCTGACTCTATCAAACTGAACTGCTGGTGTATCTGTGAGGTATTTGTGAGTGGATAGCCTCTGCCTGCTAACCTGTGAACTGAACTGCTAATTTCCAGACAACACAGATAGGAGTTGCTCCAAAGAACCTTTCGAAACAGGTTCACTTTCTCCATATCCTTCCTTTTCCACTACCTTTGGTGGGTAGTGGGGTACAAAGGAGGTAAAAGCATTTAAGAACCATAATTAAAAATAGGTTTTGAATATAGTATGTCAAAATGAATTTTCTGCTATACTTGGTTACTGCTGGGGTTGGCTCAAGTAATTTGCATTCAACTGCCTTATAATTGGCACTGGCCTTTTGACTGAAGGTTCATCTGGAGTTATCAACCAAGTCAGAGAATCCTCTTTAACGTGCATCACAAATATAAGCACCTAGGCTTGCTTACAGATTGGAGATTAATTTACAAGAAGAACATTTCAATACATAAAGGTGGAAACTAAAATTATCATAACATTATTCCTGGAGGCTGTACAATAATTCTGACCCATTCAAATGACTAAACCAAATCACAGAGCCAGCTTGACTTTAAATAAATGAGGAACTTGTTACTTAGTTGTGAGAGAATGACAAGACGACATTTGAAGATACCAAATGTAATTTGAATGACTGATATATACAAATTTAATCTGCTTGTAGCCTGACTATCGCATCACTATTTCAGTTCCCAAAGATTTCCATTCCCTGACTACATGCAACAATATTGTACATTCCTCCAAGCTTTTTGAAAACAGTGTTAAAACCTGAGTCAGAGGGGAAAAAAATTGAGCTTTTTATTTATCACACAACAGCTCTCACTGTTGGCTTAATTCTTCACTTCCTAAAAAATATGACCTAATGTGTAAACTTTAGTAACAGTCTCTGTATCTTTGGTGGCCTTGAAAACAAAATCATCCATTTCGCACAAATTGTTCCCTGATATGATTTATATTAGTTTCAGACTCTGATTATGTTTCTTATGTTCTATATTACTTGATACTATAGTTTGTTCTGTTTATATTCTTTTTGTAATTCTTTCTAATCTGAGGCTTAAGAATGGAAATTCTTACCTTACAGAAAAAAATACGGCATCAATGCAAAGTAAAACAAGAAGCAATTGGTAATAACATACAAGTAAAATCTGAACTTAACCCAAAGTATATGATTCAAAAGAATCAAGATAATTATTTCTCTCCTAGAAATTTATATTAGATAATACAAATATTTTTCCACACAGACATATAAATGATGGAACTTAGAGGTGATCATATCCATTTTGGGTCCCAACTTCCTATTTGCCAGTTTTAAATATTTAGAAAACTTATGTAGCTTTGTGAATTAGAAAAATCTAAATTGACGAAGAACAATTCAAAATCTTACAAATTTATTTTTGTTGACCAAAATGGGACAAAATTATAAAGCAGCCAAATGTATTTTCTTAAACAAGAGAAATTTCTAAATAAAATCTTCCTGTATGAGACATCATCTAAAATTATTGTTTTCAATGTCAAGGACAATATAATAGTGATGAAGATACCAATCGTTGGTGGCGATTTCTAATCCACCTCTATATTACTTGTATATGTGCACACACTTATCTTTTATTAGTATATGCTTAGAAATGATTAAAAGTAGTAGAGTTGGCAAACAAATACCAAAACCAAGGCAAAATGAAAACAAAAAGCCCACAAAATTCCAGAATCTGTATTGTGTTTGCCAGCTAGCCTGGTCGTGAATTTGTTTATTTTGTTTTAATTTGTTCTTTTGACAGATAGAGAACACAGAAAAAAGGCAGAAAGAGATACCAAGAGAAAGCATGAAGTCAGGAGGATCTGAGAAAAGTTGGGGGAAGAGAAGGAATATCATCAAAATATATTGGATAAAAATTTATGTTTCTTAAAGTAAAAAATAACCAAATAAAAAGAAGTATATATATTATTTCATAATAATAAAAACAAAAAACAAAAACGAAGAAAACTAGTCCAGTTGCAATTATCATAAAAAATTAATATATTTTTCCATACTTTAATGAAAGAATGTAGAAATTTATATGTTGAAAATTGACTTATTGTGGAAAAAAGCAAGATAACTTTACCATGGTATTGAAGAACATCATAGGTTAGAAAATCAAAAGTCTTATTAATTTAAATTATAACGCACATCTACTTTCTCCACTCTGAGAACATTTTTAGTGAGCAAGAAGACTCTGAGTTTGAGGCCAATCTGTGCTGCAGAGTGAAACTATCTCAAAAACACAAAGCAAACATAATTAAAATTATATTAAAAGTTTCCAAATCTAAAACTGGTCATATTCAACATAGAAATCTTCAAATATCAAAACTCCTCTGGGTTTTTCGTTTGTTTATCTTTTGATTTTGTTTTGTTTTATTTTGTTTTGTTTTATCTAGAAAATGTCAAGCTGATGTAAATCCCAGGGAAACTGAAGGAACTGAAGACATCTTGAAGCAATCTTTAGAATGGAGAACAAAGATCAATGATGACATCTGTGATGCTAGTGTGCAGGTTTGAAACGGTTGCATAACTATATAGAACCCTTCTCTCCCACCACACACAAGACTAACTATATTGACTACTTTTCTCATTGCTATGCAAAACACCCGAACAGAAAAAGCCTGAGGTAGGCTTGTCATCTAGCTAAAATTCCACTGGATAAGGTCTTCCGTAGTGGTGAAAACATGGTGGCAGGAGTTGATTGGTGACACTGAATTCACAGTCAAAAAGTAGAGTTAGAGGAATGCTTATTCTCAGCTTGAAGCCAGGCTCTCTTTTATTTGCTCCAGGGCCCTAATTTATGAGACAGAGTTGTCTACATTTAGAGTGGAGCTTTGCTTCTTAATTAAGTCAATCCAGAAAACTTTTCGTAAGTATCCTCACAGTATCTGCATTCAGAGTAATTCTAGAACCTGCCAATCAATTTTAACATATGTATATGCTGTTATATTAAATAGAGAGTATAGATGTATATGGCAGAGTTAAAACTACAAAAATATTAGACAATAGAAATGTAAATATTCATGACGTGGGTTTGAGAAAACCTTCTTACCTATGATTAAAGAAAAACATGTATAATACATTGTAGCAAATTGGATTTTAGCAAAATAGAATCTAA
>NW_021604782.1:12313685-12408685 GCF_004785775.1 Grammomys surdaster | reverse complement strand
GGGGGAAAGGTGAGGTGGGGTGCAGGGACTGGGAGAAGTAGAGGGAGGGGAGATTGTGTTTTAGATGTAATGTATAAGAGAAGAACAAAATAAAAATAAATAATAAAAAATGATTCATATTGAACTAACTTAGTCCAAATTAGAGAGGCCTGTCTGTAGCATCTAATTTCAAAGTATCCTTCAAATTCATTAAGCTTAAACATTTGTAAGAGATGTTAATTGTGTAGATTCCAAACATACTGTATTCAGTAAATTATTTTTGAAATGTAAATACATAGGGAAGAAAGAAAGGAAAAAAGAAAAATGTGGCTCTTGATTAATTTTAGATTTTTAATTACTAATTATCTAATTCTGATGTCCAATAAATGGGTGCTCCTTATGCGATTTAAAAGAACTTCTGAAGTCGATTCATCAGCATAATAAAAGTGCTTGAATGGTGGAGAGCTATCACAAGAGAAACTATGAGAGACAACTTCTTTCCAAAATGGATATCACATACTGTGGTGGTCATAAGGAAACTTTCCTGGTTGCTCATTTGTGTTGGAACCAATGAGCAGAATTACTCAGTACAAAGATGTCTGCCATTAGCCACCTGTCCAGTCTCAACATCTAGCCTCAGTATGTTAGAGTTTCTGCACTCTTGACCTCCTTATGTAAGACAGCAAGTGGCGTATTGATCATTGGTTTTTCTCATTGCATTCATAAGTTTGTAATACATTTTTTTTAAAAAAAGATGATAAATTATTTTAATTTATTGTCACTTATTATAATCACAGCTTAGTCCTTACAAAATGAAGGGAGTCATGGTAGTACCAAAACATGGATGGGTCATTTCACCAAAAGAGGATAGATCATGGGAAATTTAACTTAAGCTGTACCTGGGCAGCATAACTAAAACAACTGACTCCATAAATGTCTGTTTTGTAACAAAATAGAAAAGTGATTAACATTTATTATTTACTTCTATCTTCTAGATATCTTAGTGTGTTTTAGACTCATGTCATTTTTCACTTGGTTCATGCTGATGTGTCTTTACAAACGATAAGCATCATCCATAAATGTCATCTCCATAAGAGCCCCCACACAGTTAAAAAGTCACTTTGATTTTACTATCTATATCCTAAAACTTGTAGTCAGGGCCAACACATTGTAAGAGTGATTCCTTGGTCATAAGGTTGGAAGGTTATAAAAGGGAACTGAATGATCATCAAGAGCTCTCTTATGTGAATGTGTGTCAAATGGTCCCACAGGGATAAGGTCATTACTTCTATTGTAAACTTTCAAAATGTTTCATTTGTTCAAGCTCTTATTATACTTGGTCTTCACTGACCCCTTCCACTTCATTCCCACACATCTCCCTTTAATTTCCCATTTTATATTATCATTTTTGGGGTTTTAGTTTCAATTGTTTGTTTAAACTATTTATTTACATATGTGAATACTCTGTGTGTATGCCTGAATACATGAATAAATAAATAAATAAATAAATAAATAAATAAATAAATAAAAGAGGGTATCACATCTCATTGTAGATAATTGTGAGCCACCATGTGGTTGTTGGTAATTGTACTTAGGAACTCTAGATGAGCAGCCAGTGATCTTAACTCCTGGGCCATTTCTCTAGACTTAGTTTTTATTCTTTGAGCATGTTGATGTTGCTCTGTTCTTCCACATGCCTGACATGATCAGCTCCTTCTTTCATTTGATTTAGTTCTTACTTTAATGACAGATCTATACTTGGTCATACAGATTCTGATGGTGGCACCAGTGTTCTTTTTAAGATTTGTGTCCTATTTAAATTAATTGTTCTACTTGCATATTTTGTCTGTACTTCACCAAACTCCTCTTCAGATATTAGTTCTAGGAGAGTGGGGTTTTTATATCGTCTCTCCTCTCCTCTCCTCTCCTCTCCTCTCCTCTCCTCTCCTCCCCTCTCCACCTTCCTCCCTTCCCTCCCCCCCTCTCTCTTTCTAGCTTTTCAAGGCAGAGTTTCTCTGTGTAGCCCTAACTGTCCTGAAACTCCTTATGCAGACCAGGCTTACATTGAACTCAGAGATCTGCCTGCCTCTGCCTGTAAAGTTCTGAGATTAAAGGCACATACCACCAACTAGAGTTATTTTCTTTTTTTAAATCACTCTTGTATTTTGTGATCTAGAAAAATGAATGGTACATAGTAGCTATTTGGTAAATGTATACTGGATGAGAAAATGAGAGATTAAATCAACAAATAATTGTCACCTGGTAGACAAAACTCTGAACCTTCAAGCTCTGGTTTGTTTGCTTTTGTATTATACCTAACATTAGGTTCTCTCTGCTGATTTTCACCTTTCTTATGAGGAACAACAGCTTAATCATCAAAGGCTTTCATTATGCTTCTGACTAGGAAATTATGACATTACAGGGGTTAACTACCTTATGTCCCAGCAATTATCAATTCTTTATAAGTACTTCAATGTACCCCACCTTTATCTTTCACTCTACCTGGGCCCCTCTGTCCTCATGTCTACTACATTATCTCTCCCACTGTATGAGTGCTGTAGAACCTGAGATATACACCATAAGATTCTATCAACTTCTTTGTCTTCCGAATAATGATGCTTTCACGTACTTTCCTGGCATTATCTTCTTGAATACCATTGGCCCAGAAATGAGGAGAATTAAGGTGCAACTTTTATATGAATCTCATTCTTTACTTAAAGGTGAATATGAACTGGTTGCTCAACAACCAGGAATGAATGAGCCAGTAAATGAGTGAATACAGGAGAATAAGTTTTGATTATTTACTTAAGCTTGTGGGTGAGCATCTCAATTTACCTAGTATAGTACAGTGAGATTCTGGAATGACAAAGCTTCAGTCTTACAACTAAGAATGTCTTAGAAAAATGGGATGTGCTTGTCACCTCATATAATCTACCTCCTGAAATTTATAGTAAGTGTCAATATGCTCAAATAAGAACCACAAATGTTTTAGGTTGAATCAGACTTCAAGAGAAGAAAAGCAGAGAGGTGTCTAGAAAATCAATCCAAAGTGTATATGTAGGAGCACAGACAAAAGACAAGAGTACCATTATCCTCTAGCACATGGAATATTTGAAGAGGTGTGGTGGTATGCTGTAGCAACAAATTGCTGACAAAGTTTGTTATATAAGAACTCAAATGCAGGCTTGAGTCTGACTCTGGTCTTACAGCTTTGTAATGTTGGAAAGTCATGAAATCTCTAAGTTTTCTGCCTGCAAAGTGTATTTTCCAATGTCAAATGCAAGGCAATTACAGAACCTAACTCAGTATCTGGCATACAGTAATTACTCAATAAAGTCCTATTCCCATCACCAGACCTTTATCCAGATTGTCTCCATCCTCTGGACTTCAGTGGTTCCGACATAGAAGGTTAACTTGTTATTCCATTTTCCAAATGTGAATTAGCAAGAAGTCTGGTCTGGGGAACCATTGGTTTTCTATACAATACATATTGGATTATGTGTAATGCGTGTGTGTCCCAAGCCTAGTTTTGTGACTTTTTAATAGTTCCCTTGTCACAGTAGTGTGCCTGATGTGGTGAGGTTACAGAAAGATCCACAATTTCTCAAAAATCAAACCAAAACACCAATGTTCACAAAACGCGTCATACCCTTCTGACTGAGCAATTTTATTTCTAGGAAGTTATCCAAAGGAAATAACCAGAGAATGCATGTACAGGGCTGTTCATTTCAGCATTGTTTATTATAGTGAAATATTAGAAACATCTGAAATGTTTAACAATAGAGATTGGGCTAAGCTAATTGCATTTCAGACATTCAACTGAATACCATGCAGACATCAAAAAAGTTGTGCTCCCTAAAAGTATTTAATTACTGGAAAGATGTTCAAGGCATATTGTTAAATGAAGAAAGAAGATAACAAAGCAATATGTTCAGTGTGTTTCCAATTTGAGGAAATAAAAATTATGAAGGAAACCACAGTAATATTAAATAAAACCAGAAGTAGTTCTTTAATGGCTGAGAACACGCACGTTAGAGTTAGAACTTCCTGGTTTTAGTTCTATTTAGTTCTAGCTCTACATGCTATATGAGTTTGAAAATCATCTCTCTTTGTTTCAGTTTTCTTGTTGATACAATTGAAAAGACATTTGTAAACAGCATGCTAGTGCTCTCTCTCTCTCTCTCTCTCTCTCTCTCTCTCTGTCTCTTTCTCTCCTATGTGTGCATATGAAGATTAAGTGTGTTTACATGTAAGAAGGATTAGAAGATTGGCTAATACAGCCTTGGTGAGACAGCTCTGTGTGTAAAGTAACACATGAGGTTTTTTTTTTTTTAACAGAGAGATGTAAGGCAGAGACAGTATAATCTCTCCAGAAGCTCATAAATAATACAAAAGCATTGACCATCACCTTTTCATTTTAAAGTGAAATACTTTTTATGCTAGAGATTGTTAAAAATGCAAGCAAACAAAATAAATCATTTGTGCTAACATTTAAACCCTAGGCTCTCTAACTCCAGCATCTAACTATTTTGGAGTACAGGAAGTGTTAGACATGCTGCTCTCAATTATAGAATGAGGGCTAACTTTAATTTCTTCTTTGTGACATTTTGATTTTCTACAATTTTAACAGTGAATATGTGTTATTTGTGTAACTCTAAAATAATATTTACATGTTGTGTTTTGAGTTCCTAAAATGAAACAGAGGGCTCAACTTCATGGAAGATACCACATGGGGCAAAGGTATCAGGTTCATAATCATAGGCAGTGAGTTCTATTCTGATGGTGCTTGTCACAGAGTCCCACAGTCAGCCAATGTTCCAAAATCAGGCAACATCAAGTTCAAATCCATCCCATAGCAACAGCAGGTCCTTGGATAAATTTTATACTCAGGATCTCAATTTCTTTCCTGTGAAATAACTTCACAGTATCTCACCTAGTTAGCAAAGCATGTGAAGAGGCTGTACCTAGTTTAGGTAAAAAATAAATGCTTACCTATAGGGTTAGCAAGCCAACTGGGAAAAGGGTCAACTGGGAAAAAGAATATCAGTGGAGGAACTGTCTCTATCAAATTGGCCTGTGGGAAAGTCTATAGGACACTTTCCTGATTAATTGGTGTGAGAAGACCTTGCCCTATGTGGGTGCTGCTACCCCTGGGAGGAGGTTTTGTGCTCTGTAGGAAAGTCAACTTAGTAAGCTTCAGGGAGGTTCCTCAGTAACCTCTGCTTCAGTTCCCACCTCCGAGTTCCTGCTTGAGTTACAGCTATAACATTCCTGGATAAAGTACTGTGATGTGGAAATGTAAGCCAGAAGCTAAATAATCCCATTCCTCTCCAATCTGATATTTCTTGGTGTTTCAGCACACCAACAGAAGACAAACTATGACAGCCATTCAAAGTCTTTATGGTGATTGTGAAATTTTGGATTATCTCTTGGAGCTGCTGAAGCCATGTAAGGTTTGAGTGGTCAAAATAGTTAATAATATTGAGTGGCAGTCATAAAATGCAAAAGGATCTAATTGCTCGTTGCATAAACCAATGTTAGAAAGCTCCTAGAAATTAACTTTGCTATTGCTTTTGAGTGCATGTCTCGCCTTTAAAGAACACCAAATGCAACAGCTTTTCATAAGATGTTAAAAATATATCATGCTTGAACCCTGTTCGCCTGTTGCTGATTTGAGAATGGGCTTAAACACATTCCTCACATCCAGATTGGATTACTTTGCTTTGCTCTGCAATGCTGCCAGCACTTTCTTTTTTATTACTAGAACTTGCTCAGAATCCAGAACATGGCAAGAGGAATTAACTCTGGCTATTCTGCAGTCTCACCAGCTCAGCAACTCCTAAATCTCAACCATCTTTCTAAATTGCAGGCAGGATTGATTGGAAAACCAGCCTTATAATTTCTAAAGGTTCAGATTTGAGATCAGTTAAAACCATACTTCTGGAAACTCTGACTGCTGCCTTTGGGCCTGTAAGCAGGTGAAGAATTCTCCATGAGAATAAAGTGAAACAGCATCCCTTTCCTTCTTGTTCTTAATCCTCACATACTCTGCATCCTGCTGAGAAATGCTATGAGAGAAGGACGATTCTCAGGCAGCCACACACCGAATGGGAAGAGTCTTATATCCATGCTATCCATTGAATACAGATGTCAAAGTTGAGTCCCAGAAATGGAGCAGAATTTGATAAATGTTGTCAACTGAATTGGGTCTGTCAACAGTCTTCATGCAATGGCAGTCTTAATGTACTATCTTTGGAGATGGCCTTCCAAGAAGTCATTGGGTATAGATAAGGTCTAAGGGTAAGACTTCCATGGCTAAATTACTGTCCCTGTTAACAGAGACTAAACTGTGTTTCGCTGTACTATGTGAGGATACAGCAAGCACTGTGTGCAAACCATGAAATATCCTCATATCAGACCCACATCCTAACCTTGAATTTGATGGATCCAGCATAGTTCAAAATATATCTCTGTTGTTTAAACTATGTATTCAATTGCATTTTTTCATAGAAACATAAACTGACTAAAACTCTGAGAGTTACAGAAAAGTAAATGAAAATCCAACAAGGATTATGATTAAAATAACTCATCTCCTGAATCCCAGACTATATTTGCTTTTCCTTCTCTTGCCATATCTCATGAACATCTTTAATGTCGCTCCAGGTAGCAAATCACTGATAGACTAACTGCCCACATCATTGTCTGAAGGTGTCCTAGATCTCAGCGACACATAACATTTAATGCATTAACCAATTAACTGTATGTACAGAGCGGGGTGTATGACTGCCTTTTACATTGTGACTTCCCTTTAGCCCTTTTAGTCTCTTGCTGAGCCACATTTCATGTTGAGCAAGTATGAATGTCTCTGAGAAGTTACAAGCCCTCTTTGGAATGTGTTTCCTTATTCCAATTGGACTGCCTTCTGAACATGGAACTATTTAAACGTCAGAATGCTCCTTTCCTGGAAATGGGAACAGCACAAGGCGATGCATGCTGGAGGCTTCTCTACAATTTAGGCTCTGACTATCCTGAAGGTAGTCTTTCAAATTCTGTACCCACACAAAAGGAGCATGTTTCTAGAGCTACTGGCACAGTAACCAAACAAGGAAGCATAAGTAACTTTTTAATTAAATTTAAATATCTAATATACATTCAGGGAACCTTTTAATCACACAATCAGTTTTCTATGATTTTGAAGAAAGCTTGGTAGGTCACCAGTACCACTGACAGAATGGAGTAACAACAATGAGTCTAGTTGATAATCACTAGATTCTATCTGGAACAGATTAAGAACACTGGGCTTGGGTTGACTTGGAGGGGGCAGTGAGTAAAGTGAATAAGTAAAAAAAAAATTAAAAGAGGAGTTAAAAAAAAGGAACACTGGGCACGTGTGCCTGAGTGGCACAGATGCAGTTGTAGGAACTATCCAGCTGCTTCCCAGAACCCAAGCCTCACTGAGTAGCATCTGTAAGGAATACCCAGAAGACTGTCAGTGAAGGAACTCAATAACACAACCCATAAAAACTTACAAACAGATTTCCATGTTGGCAAGCCAAGTTCCCAATGTTGCTTACATCTGGGTAATTCTGACTTTCCAAGTGTTTGTTCCTTTTTGTCACCCATCTGGAAAACAAGAGATTCAATCCAGGATTCCATAGAAGAAGGTTCAGCATCCCAGACAGGCTAAGGGAGAGGGTTGTGCAGTTAGGCTGCCTCAGTTATAATATCAATTGTGCTACTTTACCAACTCTATGACCATGAACAAACTACTAGCATCTCTATCTTTTGGTTTCCTTACCTATAGAATATGGAGTGACAGCATACGTACTTGCACGTATACATCATATACATATATGAATACACACACACATACTTCTGTCATGTGATAGAATAAGGTTTAAGCATTTTAACCTACTGGATGAATTCAGTTCATTGCTCAGCATAAAAAGGCCTGCAGTGTACTACTGAAATAATTTCTTAACATTCATCAACAAAATATTCTGCTGGTACACTACCATATCACATAGACCAGGGTACCTTCAACTAGTAATGTATTTAGTGGGAAAGTAGAATAAAGAGAGAAGAATGTTTAGCTATGCAAGATCATGAGCATTGCTACTATCTGTTTGTGTGTGTGTGTGTGTGTGTGTGTGTGTGTGTGTGAGAGAGAGAGAGAGAGAGAGAGACAGAGAGAGAGAGAGAGAGAGAGACAGAGAGAGAGAGAGACAGAGAGAGAGCAAGACAGAGAGAGAGAGAGAGAGCGAGACAGAGAGAGAGAGAGAGAGAGAGAGACAGAGACAGAGACAGAGACAGAGAGAGCAAGAGATCAAATACAGATCCATGTGCATACTTGACAAGTACACTCTACCACTGAGCTATGTTCCCAGCCCGTTGTTATCTACTGGAAGCTTGCTAAATTTTTAGCACCATGTTAAGCACTTTACAGATGCTTCATTTAGACATCACAAAACATTACAAATACTCCCATCATTTTTCATGCAAGGCAACCAAAGTACAAAAAAGTTAGGATACTTACTCACAGTGTGGTGGTTTGCATATGTATGGTCCCCTTAGGTTCATGTGGTTGTGTGCTTGACCATATTATGAAGTGTGGCCTTGTTGGAGGAGGTGTGACATTATTGGAAGTAATATGTCTCTATGGAGACAAACTTTAAGATGACCTATATTCAAGCTACGTCTCTTGTGACAGAGTTTCCTTCTGCCACCTTTGGATCAAGATGCAGAACTCTTGTCTTTTCTAGCACCTTGTCTGCTTGAATGCTGCCATACTTTCTGCCATGATATTGGGCTGCCATGCTTCCTGCAGTGATAATGGACTAAACTTCTTAAATGGTAAGCCAACCTCAGCTGAATGTTTTACTTTATAAGAGTTGCTGTGGTCATGGTGTCTCTTCACAGTGATAAAATGCAAACTAAGACAGTAAGAAACTCATAAAGTAAATGTGAGACTTTCTGATTCAATTATATTTACTGTTTTTTAGCATAATTTTTAAAAAATTGATTCTTTGGGAAGTACGCATCACGCATTCCAACCCTACTCATTTCCCAGTCATTCCATATCCATCCCTCATGCTTGTAACCCACACACCAAAAAAAACCCCAAAAAAACAAAAAAAAGAAATAAAAAAATAAAGGTTCAAAACAAAATCTTGCCGACCACTCTGGAATGACCTGCTCCTCTATAAACCACAGCCTTCTTTCATTCCAGTCAGAGATGTCACATCTTCAATTGCATTGTACTTCATTGACTCAGCTCTTCCCTCTTCCCCTTCTTGTAGTGGCATTTGAAGCTGCGATGTCTCACACAGTACACTCTTTTGCCAAAATTACTTTACTTGAAAATGTTCATTACATTGAGTCATTGGTCTGGTTTAAGACCTCTGCCATCTGCTACACTATCAGTACTGATCTCCCATCTACACTCCTCTCAGATATCCAGCTGTTGTCCCAAGTTTTGGATATGCTACAACTTTGGTTCTGCAGGACTGACCCCTTCACAGTGCTCCACTATCACATAGATGGAGTGGATGTTGGAGCAAGCAATTCAAGGCCATGGATCTGGGCCTGAGTGGTAGCTGAGTTTGTCTGTTTGTGTCTCCACTGGCCCTTCACTTCCCACAGCAAGCAGCTCTTCCACAGCTGACAAGGGGCAAAGCCAGCTCATCATGGCTCTTGGACATCAGCATGGTTTAGGCAGCGGTCCATACCATAAACATCATCATGGCTTTTAGTTTCTGAAAGAAACTCTTAACTTTAGGACAATGGCCCAAGACATGGCCCCTTGGGCAACATGACTGCACATTAGGACATCACCATGGCCTCAGGTAGCGACACAGAACACTCAGATTACTTTTTCCCCACCATGGCAGCAAGATCCCTGGACACATATCAAAAGAAATCTCATGGATATCACCATGACCTCAGTGGTTGCACAAGCTCCTCGGGTTATCCTGTTTCTCACCGCCTTTCTGTCTACAGTGCTACCCCTCTTCACAGTGCATGGACTTCTCTGTTTCTGTTTCTCTCCATCTCTTCACTTTGTACTTGATCTTTCCAAGCTTTCTGAATCTACCTGGGATACAGGATTATATTTACTTTTTTGAAGTCCACTACAATGATTCTAAGTCTTTAAGGTGGTTCATAGAAATTTACACATAATCATGATTAGTCCTACTTGTGCATAGAAGATGTCTGTGATGTAGAAGAGTCCTATATTACTGAAGTGCTACCACATTCAACTTGTAAACAGTGTTGCAAGAATAAAAGAGATGGAGGCATCTTTACATCTCTTAGTTTTCAAAAAAAAATGGGATGAAGCAAAAACATAGATAGGTAAGGCAAATCTCTTTTAATATTCCTTTCCTCAGAGTAGGCAGAAATATACAGCTAAGTCCTGAAAGTTACTCTGTTCAGGTGAATACAGAAAAACCTTCATAAATGTGATGGATCCTAGGTGTGTAAGGGAGTTAGCACAGGGAGATGAATGACATTGCTGTCCCAGGCAAAGGAAGCTCAAAGAAAATAAACTAAGCAGCCACAATATTATGAATTAAAACTTAACCAGGAAGATTAGGAGACTAAGAAATACAAAGATCTAAATTAGAAACCTTGTTCCATAAGGAGTCAATTTACATATTCCATCAAATCATCATACTGTTATAACAGTAAAGTAGGGCTCCTACATAATCCCTATTGTGCAGGTCTAGAGGACGATGAACCCTAATACAACACAAAAGCAGGTGTACAATTCAGTTCTTCCACACAAGAAATGTGTAGTATCATTAGTTGTGATTGAATTAGATTGAATTCAATCTAATTGAATCTAGTTCTAATTGAATCTGAATCTAGTTCTAGCTTCACCATCTCCTGCCTCTGTTCCGGAAAGTTCTACTCCACTTTGTTCCTATTCATTTTAACTACCATACTGATAGTTACTGTCTCACTGGATCATCACTAAGACAAAAAAACGTGATGACTATAAAGCACTTAGAAAAGCACCTGGTGCATTTTAAGGATTCAGAATTAGCTATTTCTGAGAGACTTGGGGTTATTTTTTATGGAATTACAACCCATTGTATTGTCAGAACACAAAAGGAAGCCATTTGCAGCTGAGATAGATGGGAAAGAAGCACAGTATAGAAGATAGGTTAAAAGTGAGCCAAGTGGGCTATTTCTAGAGACGGAAGAGTACATCAAAAGAAACAGGGGGGGAGGGGGCTGAAATTAGCATGTTTTGGATTATTTTCAGAATTATTTCTTTCTTTCTTTCTTTCTTTCTTTCTTTCTTTCTTTATTTCTTTATTTCTTTATTTATTTATTTGATTTTATATGCATGAATGTTTTGCCTGCATTAATGTGTGAGATGACCACATGCATGTCTGCTGCAGGCAAAGACAAGAGGAGAGTAACAAAATGCCTTGGAGTTAAACTTAGGGATTGTTGTGAGCTACCATTGGAGCCTAGCTCTGCTAAAAGTGAAAAAAGTGCTCCTAACCACCAAACTATCTCTTTAACTACACATTGAATAAGTTTTATGTTCTTCCAGTGGAGACTATCCCACATATCTCTTGTTTTTTACTCATTGCACTTACAGGCACCTTGTTCTTGATTATTTGCAGGCAAATTCCAGGATACCAAGGGTATGGGAAGGGTGAGAGGAAAATGTAGCATTTCTTCCTGACAGGATGCTGCAGCCACTTAGAAAATTATTTAACATTGTGGAGTGCAGTAAGCTTATGATCAAAGACTTGCTCACCTTGGAGTGTAAGGATAACCCTAAAGGGTGGTTTCTAAAATTACCTGAAACCACTTACATCCACAAACACATGTGCATTAGGGCTCTGTGAAGATTTGGAGTACAAACTAGCTAACAGATTTACTCTGATACATCCGACGATATGGTTTGATGAAACCCATGAGTATGCTTCAAACTCAAAGCTGTTGGGAGTGAAGCAAAGTCTGCCTTGAGAAAAGTATCAGATACTAAAGGAGGGTTAGTTGACCTCCTTAAAGAGTAAATCCATAACTTTCATTCCTGTGTAGCTCTATGCATGATGGATATCTTAATAAGTGACTGTGCTATGAAGAAAACTGAGCAGAACCTTAGGCTGTTGAAGTAGTCTTCCTTCCTCCTTTCAGCCCCTCTCCTCTTCCCTTTCTCTTCTTTTTTCTTCTCTTGCTACTTCATTTCTCATCCTGGTTACATCTGGTCCCTTTATTTTACCTCTAATCTCAAGAAGAGACAAAGAGAAGTTTGGGGCATTATACACTGCCAAATGCAATGCGTTTTATGGGGAGGGGTTGCTAGAAGCAGGCCATTCCCCTCTTCTGTAGTAGACTGAGCGGGGACCCTGAAGTGCACGGTGGCTATTTGCCTTAGAATAAAATACGGCTTGGCCTAGTATTGAGACTCCTGGTAGGAGCTGAGAGGCAAGGCAGCCAAAATAATTCAATATTTACCACACTTCACAGAGATGTCAATGTTCCCATATTTTGCGATTGAAACATGACTTTGTAGGACAAAATATCCTGGTTTCTGAAAGTAATCCAAAAGCAGGGAAGAGCATATTTTGCTAGTATAAATAGAAGTTTCTTCCTCTTTCCTGTTCATTGCTGGTGCCAAGTTAGGTAGACCTTTCATTCAGGAACAGGAGAAAATAATTAAAGTGATATTTTAGAATGAGAAATGCTCTTTTGTAGACCATTCTCAATAATGCAATTAAAAATTCTATATCTCCCATATGATTTAAGGTCTCGTATGGGAAAAATGAAGAACATTTAAGTCTAGAAAAGTAATTTCTCTCCTATCTCTCTCTCTCTCTCTCTCTCTCTCTCTCTCTCTCTCTCTCTCTCTCTATCTGTGGGTGTGTGTGTGTGTGTGTGTGTGTGTGTGTGTGTGTGCTGTGTGTGCTTGTGTCTTCCATGATATCTGACTGGTGGTCAGAAGACAGCTTTCTAGGATTTGTTCTTCTTCCACCTTGTTAGGCAGGATCTCTCTTGTTTCTTTGTTCTGTATCTCTCTATCTCTTGGCTTACTTGGGCTGAAGGTTCTGTGGATTCTTCTGTCTCAACCTCCCATCTCAGAGTAGGGCTGCTAAGAATTCAAATGTGCAACACCACACTAAACTTTGCTCTTTTAATTGGTCCTTCAATACTGAGCCAAGTCATATTTTATTCTAAGGCAGATTTATATAACTCTGTATTTCAAGGTCTGTACTAGGACTACTAGAGAAGGGGCAATGGCCAGTGTCTAGCCACCATATTCTATAAAATGCATTGCATTTGACACTCTATAGTGTCCCAGACTTCTCCTTGTCTCTTTTTGAGATTAGAGGTGAAATAAAGGGACCAGATAAACCATGGATCAGAAGTAAAGTAGCAAGAGAATAAAGGAGGGAAGAGAGGGGAGAGGAGAGGCTCTAGAAGGAGGAAGGAAGACTGCTTCAACAGCCCAAGGTTCTGCTCCATTTTCTTCATTGTTATGTAGGTTCCTGAAATTGAATTCAGGTTGTCAGACAAGCTTGCAGAGTAAACATTGGCACATACAAAATCATCTTCCTAGCCCACATTTTTAAAAAATTCTGTCTAAGCAAAACCCTCTTGGAAAACAAGCATTGTTTCTCTTTTTGCTCTGTCCACTGCCCTTAAAGTTCATATAAGTGAGAACAGTGGGCCAGAGAAATTGGAAAACTAATAGGTCTTTTCAGATTGATTGTGGACAAGTCGCTATGCTTCAGCTTGCTCAGAGTTCTTGGCTGTAAAACAGAGAGAATGCTGCTTGTATTAGCCCTCACAGGCTGGTTGTTAAGGTTCAATGAGAATGTTGTAACAATCACTGGCACAGAAATGTGCACCTCATGTTTTCAATAACTGTTCACACTCTTCTCCTTTGTTCTTTAATGGAGATATTCTCTCACATGAAGCCTGTGCTGACCAAAAGCTCTACTGTGACCAGAACTCTGTGACTCTGATTTGGTTGATGTAAGTATCTATCAGTTGCATCTGTTTGTCTATGTGCACACAAGCCCAAGACAGTGTCATTACTGCTTGCAATGAAAATAGGTACTCAGAGAGGCAAAGGATGCTGTGATGGAGAAACATTTCCCCTCTGTTCTGGACAGAGCCATTGCATGCCATGTCTAACACAAGCCAAGCTAAGTCTAGAAGAAATAGAAAGAAAAGTAAGGAAATATGATATAGGGATAAAGAGAGATGGATATTAAGCCTGGAAGACAGCTTACCATGTGATTGTGTTTGTTTCCAAGCCTAGAAAACTGAATTCAGTCTGTATCACAAACATAGCAGAAGGCAAGAAATGACTCCACAGTGTTATCCTCTGATTTCACATATGTGTCATGGAATGCCTACAGCCACACACATGCACATATGCAGCAAATAAATGTAACAAAAACTTAAAAGTGCAAAGAGGAATCATAGGATAAATGTGTGTTCTAAAACACATCTGATTCTTTGAGAAGAGAAGAGAGCAGTATTGACCTATCAACACCTCCCATTCCAAATAATCACACAAGCATGCATTTATTGATGATCTGGAAAGGGAAAGTCTTTTCTGACATTTTTTAAAAAAATACTAGTGAACTTGGGGTACTAGAAAGGGAGAGAGATGCTGAGTGCAGTCAAGGTCTTCATGAGACTCTCTAGGGTCCCACCATTAAAATTCAGGCCTGGCTTATGACAAGTCCTGTATGCTGTGGCTTTGTTGGATTGTTATGCAGCACAACTTTCATATGTGAGGTCTCATCCTCAAATAACCAGACCTTGCCTAATGAAAATCAGGCATAAGGACCACCCACACTTGCAAGAGCATGTGCCATCTGATATTTCCTCACAGTTATCATAGAGCTGACTAGAAAAAAAAAGGAAGAAGGAAGCAGAAATGAGAGTTAAGAGATCATCAGTTCATCTGCCTAAACCTATGGTAGAGTTTGACCCTAGCTCGAGTTCAAGGGCAGTAATAGATAACAAGAGAAAGACACCTGAAAATAGGCCTAACAAGGCAAAGTGGTCTTTTCTCTATAGGGTAAACTTCAAGTTCCTTCCAAGGCTATTGAAGATGAAGATGGTATGTCAAACAGTTTTCTTTCTAATAATTGTAGCAAATAGGTGTAGAGTGAAAAGGAAAGGACGGAAAGTTAGGGAATGGCAATCCATTATAAGCTACTGAGCTAGAGATCTTTTATAGACAAGGGCACTCTAGGAAAACTGGGTGTCATCCTTCTATCCATCTTTATATTGAAGTCTGGGGCATGAATCCACCAGCTTCTACAACCATTGAGGCGGTACTCCAGGTTCTGAGGTTTCTGGTGTAGGTGTAAGATGACATTTAAGAAAATACAATGTACAGATATAAGCATGTTTTGAGTCTATCTTTTAGGTGTTCATTTCAGCTTCAAACATTAAGAGATATGCCAAAAGTATACAATATGTGCCACCAAAAGTTTGTGTTGAGCCTATTCCTTGACTTGTTTTAAAGTTTAAAATTTTCACTTATAAGTAACACTCAGTGTCAAATGTGTCTTCAATCCTGGCCTCCTCTAGTGCAGGGCCTCTCCTATGCTTGGCAGAATCATACTTCCTCCTTATCCTGCTTCCTGGTACCTGAGAATGTGTTATCTTATGGAGCATGATAGCTAATACTGCTTGTCAGCTTCAGGAGACAAACCTCTGGGCATGTTCATGAAGGATTTTATAAAGTTAACTGAAGTGGAAAGACCTACTCTAAATGTTGGCAGACCCACTGGGGCTCTGCAGCACACAAAATGGAGAGAGCAGCAAATTGAGCACCACATTCATCTCTGTTTCTGACTGTAGATGAAGTGTGAACAGCGGGCTCACATTCTTTCTGCCATGCTTTCTCTGTCATGATGGATGGTTTACCTTAGAATTGTGAGGTAAAATAAACCCTTTAGCCATTAAGTTGCTTCTTGTTAGATACTTGGCTGCAGAAATAGAAAAGAAGTTCATTTATATGTCTAAGAGGAATCAATGGGAAAGACTTTGTTAATGTTGCTGATCTTGATATGGAAGGTTACTTTAGACTATCTGGAAGAATCTAATGTAAACATTAAGTATCCTTAGAACCGGAAGACAGGCACTAAAAAGGAGAATCAAAAAGAGAATAGCATGAAAAGTGTGTGACTTGCTCTGAAGGCAGAGGAATGTTTCCAAGAGCCAAGAAATGCAAAGAGCCTCTAAGAACAGGAAAAACAAAACTCCAAATTGATTGTCCCTAGACCTTTACGGAGAAAGTACCACCCTGTCAACAGTTTTATTTTAAGCTATGGATACTGATTACAAATTTCTCTTCAGACATATAACAAATCTGTGCCACTTAAGCTACTCAGTTTGAAGTAATTTGTTATAGCAGTAACAAAAATTAAGGTGCTGCCCTCCTCTACAGCTTCATGAGATGATGTATTAGGTCTAACCTGAGATGATTACTGTATTAAGTAAAGTTTGGCTGATATAATGCTGCTGTAAGACATATAATGCTCATTTCTTTGTAACTTGCTATGAACATATAATTCAAGCTTATAAGTTGCTGCATATCAGGTGACATATTCACAGTTATTTGCATATTTTCATGTGGTAAAGCTCAGCTAGGCATAACAAAGCTACACTGGCCTAGGTTTAAGAATTGGTTTAGATCTGCTCTGAATATATGTATTCTAGAATACAGGCTGAAAAACCTATGTATTCATGGAGCATGCTATTCTCAGAGCAAAGAGAAGAAGGTCCAAAATGCAAATAAAAAATGCTATATCTCACTAGGCTTCAATAAACAGCAGATATATCATATTTAATTCTGTCTATGTCCCTTTGGCTCAAATAAATGTAAATTGTGATTCAAGTCATCATATCTGAACAGAACAATCGGCAATCAGTACCAAAAAATAGATTGGTAAGGTTAGAGAGGGAATGACAAATTGGAGAAAAATAACACAATGTATGCCAGGAAAGCTAGAATACATGAAGTTGTGAAGTTATATGTCTTCTCAATAGATAGGTCCTGTCATGGTATGGGCAAGATGCTTGGGTTTCCCAATAAGAGGTCCAAATGCACATGGCTCCACTACGTTTTGCTGTATCTATACACAAGTAGAATTCTAGATCTAAGAAATGCATGAGGAAACATTGACCAGTTGTCAATTTTAATAGACTAAGATGGATTCCAGAGAAGAGATTTTTCAAATGAAACAGTAGTACAGATGATAAATGATAGTATTTTAAAGGCTCAGACAAGGGTTCAATTCATAGTTTCTTCAAATCTGAAATTCTGCCCTCGAGTATTCTACCAACTGCACTGCTGCTCTAAGCCCTTCTGAGTCCATATCCTAATGGTTCTGCTGAGCTGGACAGAAATGAGATAGATCAGACTCACAGTTCTTCACTTCTCCCACTTCAGGCATAATTCTGAGCAAATCTTCATTTTGGCTGGGGCTAGGGGAACCCCACTCTACTGCTGCCCATGGTTCTTGGTTGTCCTGGAATAGTGACTCACTGGGAAAGCACCTCTTAAACCCACACAGGCTTCTTCTTTTCCTTCCTACATCTGTCATCTTTGGACTAGAGTAAGAGCCATAAGCTCCTCACATCTTCAGGGGCTTTCTCAGACTCTCTCCCTTGGAATTTTTGGTCCTCTGGAGAAAGAAGGGTAAGTCTCTTTCTATGCACAAAATCTCCTTTGTTATCCTGTGTTTCTCTTAACAATGTGAAACACCAGAGATCAGTTGTTCTCTGCCCAGAAGCCCTCAGCTGATCTTTGCATGTGCTCATGTAGCCTTTTTCCTATCTTCCATTCTGTCACTTGCTGAATTGTACTGTATTCCTTTTCCCCACTGTGCACAGCTACCTCTGTCAACAGATATGCTCCATTTGCTTCTACAATTATTTTTCTTGCCATTATGTCCTCAGCACTTAATATAATTCTGCTACAGAAAGTGCTTACATAGTCAATACTTTTTTTTAAATCAATAATGCAAATGACTCTGCTGCTTCTTTATTTTAACTGTCAGGTTATGATAATCTAAAACAGTGAAATGTATACAATAGTCATTTATTACATGTTGATGAATAAGTGTGAGTAAATGCAAAACACATGGCTGTAGCTGCTTGTATTACAAATGCTAATTGTGTTACCTAAAACTGCTCACATATGTGAGTGTCTGCAGGTAAGATACAGAGGGACCCTACCTACTGTTGGTTATGATTGGTAAATAAAGATGTGGGCAGCCAATGGCTAGGCAGGGCAAATGGAGACAGGGCATGAGAATTTCCTGCTCTTGGAAGAGAGATGGAAGAGGAGAGAGCCATCATGCCTGAGGAGAGTGTAGGACAGGGACACATGATAAGCATGTGAAGGAGACTGGGGAGAGCAGCCCAAGAGGGCTACCCAACTGACTTCAGGGCAACTAAGATAGAATATAGAATTTAATAAGTAATAACATGGATATTGGTTGGAGGTGGATTAACCACATGGAGGTTAGGAAGTACCCAGCTGTGGTGCTGTTTATGACATATCAAGATATAAAGGCTGTGTGTGTATCTTTCATTCAGGAATATAAAACATTGTTGCAGGTAACAGTAACACCAAGCTAGGATTTATATACATACATACATACATACATACATACATACATATGCATCCACGTGCACACACACACACACACACACACATATATATCTATGGGCTACTGTGTGACACATACCTGTTACTCAACATGAAGAAGCAGACAAGCATGATTACAAACAGATATGTTCAAAGAGTGAATGCTTATTTCAGGAAAGATTAGAAAATGAAGGAAAAGAAGTATTATTATGTAAAAGTTCCTGTCTACTCTCCCCAGATGCATACACTGAAAATATGTCACGTGAAGGTAACAAAAGTAAAAAGTAATACCTTTGGAAGGTTAGATCATGAGGCCTGCTCCTCTGTGAGTAAAGAAGTGTCTTCAAAAGGAGGTTGGGAAAAACTGTATGTCCTTTCTACCATATGAGCGAGAACACAGGAGGTACTCTCTGTGAAGATGAGGCCCTGATCAGATATCAAGTCAGCTGGAACGTGATGTCAGTTTTTCTGGCTATCAAACTGTGAGTAAGAAATCCTTCTGTTTTTAGATTATTCACTCTAAGGTGTCTCATCTCAGACACCAAAACACATTAAGAGAACAACTTCGATTTTTACTCTTTTTCTCTCCTGTCCACTCCATTCTCCTATTCTATCCCTTTCATCCTTTCTCTCTTTTCTTCTTTCTTTCCTTCCTCCCTCCCTTCCTTCTTCCTTCCTTCCTTTTTTCCTTCCTTTCCTTTCTTCCATCCTTCTTTCATATCTTGACCCTCAAGGAAAATCTTACATCTGAGTAAAATTACTTTCATTTTATAATATCCAATTTTATTTTATTAATGGTTAAATTGACCTTCAGATGATAAGGATACCTCATTGTTATTTATATTTTGTTCTTTTGTTCACGTGTTTTGATAATTTTAATTTCCTAAGAGCAATCATGTCTCATGTCAAACATGCTTCTCTGCTTTCTGATTGTCCAATACCAAGTGGTTCATGCAAACAAGAAATACCAAGTAAAGTCAGTAGGTTGTATTTATATATTTATTATTATGTGTGAGCATAAAGATGTAACAAAAATAATTACACAAAGGGACATAGATTTGAAAGGGAACAGCGAAGGCATGAAAAAATTGGAGGGAGAAGGGGTAATAATGTAATTATAGTTTAATTAAAAACTTTAAGAAGGAAGTTCATTAATATGCTGTGCATGGGAATTCTGCCTAAATTATAATGACTCAGCAGGGCTTAAACCTTGAGAGAAAGTACTTACATACAACTCAAAAGCATATAAGCCAACAAGAAAGTAGAGAAACTGTTATTCCTTATTAACAAATGACTCATTTTTCTTGGTCAGTTATTCTTTGAGAACTCAATTCTGACTTTAGAACCCTTTGGAAGTAGTACAAGATGGGTCAAATTCTTTCACTTCCTCCACTTGGATGCTGTCTTAGAGTTTCTATTACTGGAAGGAAGCCCCAAGACCCCAAAGCAATTGGGGGATGAAAGAGTATTTAGTTTACACTTTTACATTGCTGTTGATGTAAAGGAAGTCAGGACAAAGTCAAACAGATCAGGATAGAGGAGACAGGAGCTGATGCAGAGGCCATGAAGTGGTGTTGCTTACAAGTTTGTCCCACAGGTTTGCTCAGTTTATTTTCTCATAGAACCTAGGACCATCAGCCTTGAAAAATTCCCACCCACAATGGACTGGGCCCTTCCCTCACTGAGCACCAGCTAAGAAAATGGCTCACAGGTGGATCTGAGGCTCTTTCCTCTCTGATGACGCCAGATTCTGTCAAGCTGCCACAAAACCAGCCAGTATAGATGTCCTTCCAGTTTCCCAGGTTTACTTTCAATGTGGTATCCAAAGCTTTGTCTCTCTCCCAGGAAGAGATCGTCTCTGACCTATTACATTGGATCACTTCCTTCTTGTAAAGTTCTCTTCCTACCTGAACTATGTGAGGAGTGTAAATAGGACCACTAGTGCACATGCTCGTCTGGGATTCTTTGCATTAGCCTTGTTATCCTAGAGGCTATAGCAGCTGCCCACTTCTCTGCTGAGGTCATTGGACTTTTACTCTTGTTTTGCCTTTAAGATTCATTAGTTGCTTAGTGTGATTTTTTTTAAAGGCTTCTTAGTTTAGACTTTGGTTAATATCGTAGCCTCATTATTTTTACTCCAAGTTGAAGGACTTGGAATTTCTTAAATTTATTGGTTCTTCTCTCATCTTTGAGTCTTTAAATACCTTTCTGTCTAACTGAAACCTTCCCTCCTTGCTACATCCTGTAAGTTACTTCCTCAGACAAACTTTCTCTACCATGTACAGAGGAACAGTTTGCAATTTATGACTACTCAGTGAGGGAGCAGCAGTATTCCTCAGAGAAGCAGTTCCTTTGAGGCTACCCAGGCTTCAGTAGATTGTCCCACACCAATATACATGAAGGGATACCAATATCCACTTAGTTACACTTAAGTGTGAGCACATGGAGTTAGGAAAGAATGGTACAGGGGAGACAGGGATGAAATTGGAAGAGAGTGAAAGAGAAGTGGATATGATCAAAACACATTATATGTATGCATGTATGGAGTTCTAAAACAATAAAAGAAAAAATAAAATTATTTCTGGTTACAAGAAAAAAGTACTTTATTTTTTAACTGTTGGGAAACTACTATGCCATGCACCTCATGAGAGCATCAGAATAAGACCAATTGTATTTCCACTCATATACAGACTCATACAAGAGAATGTATATGGTACTCTTAATCTCAGTTTCCTAGAATTTAGCATAATTTCTGGTATTATCATGTCAAATTAATACATGTCTGTGAAGCAAAATAATAAAGCTAGACTAGATATCTCACTTCACCAAGGCTTCCTCTTATCAGTGCACGGAGCATCTATGACTACCTATTAGGAAAAATCTTTCCAGATCTTCTGTTTCGATGTGATTGGTGTGTGTGTGTGAGTGTGTGTGTGTGTGTGTGTGTATGTGCGTGTGCATGTGTATGCTCAGCAGTCAAGCAATGAGTTCTAATTTATTGTTCTAAAAATAAACAGGAACTACTACATTGCCAGAAATGATCTCAGCTCACCTCTGTGGTAGGTGAAGTTTCCCTTGGAAGCATTTTTTGTTCTGGGCTAAAGGATGGAGCTCTCCTCCAGCAACTTTCTTTTAAGTAAAATGAGTTTGGGGGGAGATTTTGGCAACTTGACCTGTGCTAGGCATGTTTCTGTTACCTTCCTTACTATGAATATCTCACCATTTCTGAAACTGTGAGCCAAACTTATCTCAGGAAATAAGTAGCTAAGCATGCATACGCCCCGGCAGATCAGGTGTATCCTTGGCTAGGGTCTTAGATGCTACCTACTAGGGCCAGATGTCCCAGAAGTGATGTCATTTTTGTATTTAGGACATAGCTACACAATCAGCTTTGAGCACTTAGAATCTAGCTATGTCTTGTGTTTATTTGTGTGTATGTATTTATTCCTATTTAGTTACTAAAGACCAAATGGGATTTGAGTCTAGTACTTGCTTTAGTTTCTAGTACTTTGAACAAGTTTTTGTGTGATCTGTGGACTTTCATTTTGCTGTTTTGCAAGATACTCCAAATTTTTCATTTAAAAACTAAACATAAATCAAGTGTGTAAATCAAACTTAAAAGAGCAAAACTTTACTTTTATTAAAAATCTGTTCTCTGAGAATAGAAACATTTATTTTATTATATTTAAATGTGTAATGAACCATACTGCTACTAAAAATGTGATTGGTAACCCTATAATCACCTTATGTTTTTTTATACCACCACCTCAAAGAGGGTATGTATTCATCAAAGCCCATCATCCTTGCCAATCTATGGTAGAATTAAGAAGGGAAGCTTGTTTGCCTTCTGCCTGTTGACTCTGTTCTGGTTTAAGCAGAATAGAATGAGGAAACAGTATGCTATGGGTGAAATGAAGATTATAAAATGGTCAAGTAATATATAACTGAATTCCAGATTCCAATTCACCATCAAGTTTCAGTAACTTTATAAAACAATACTGTTAACGACAATTGCTGGTTAGGATGTGAGAAAAGAGAAGTATTATACTCTGTTAGTGAAAATGTAAATTAGGATAGCTAGTAGAGAAAACAATATGGATTAAAATTAAAAAAAGGACTGCCATATGATCCAGCAATCCGGGTACTGGGTTGCATCCAGAAGAAATGAAGTCATGATGTCAAAGAAACATCTGCATTCCCATATTACTATAGCAATATTCATAGTAATATTGAAATAGAAACAGCTTATATGCCCATCAAGATGAGAGAGAAGAATGTGGTACACATGCAGAATGGAATTGTATTTAGTCATGGAAGGGATAAAATCCTCTCATTTGTGACAACATGGATGGAACTGTAGATGATGAAATCCAGCTATTGAATAAGCTGAGTACACAAACAAATTCCTTATGAGCAAACTCAGAATGTAAAATATTTGATTTCACAGAAGTTGCAAGTAGCATGGTGGTTACCAGAACCTGGAGAGACTTGCAGGTCAGAGAAAACAAATGAGATGAATGGATGAGGAGATAAACACACTGATCTTGTCTTGTACGTCATACAATAGCACATGTGTTGAAATGACAGATAATGTCCCCCCAAATATGTACAACTTTTGTTTCTATGTATTTGTCAAAAATGAATCAGAAATGAAATAAAATGCAACCCAAGACAAGTGTTCCACTTCTAAATGAAAATAACAAACAAGCAAAAATACATGTACAAGAATATCCAAAAATTACCATCATCAGGACAAGGTTATCAGGAGGTTAGCAACCTAGGCTTACACAACTGACATCACCACATCTATAAAGTCAATCACTGGTTGACATTGCCTTAAGTGAGAAGAAACAAAATTGACAATTGTGCTGCTGAAGGATTTTGTCTCAATTATCATTTCTTTAGTGCTCAAATGAACAAGGTAATTATGAAAGCTATAGGTCTGATTCCAGTAGAATGTCAGATTCCAGACTCTGTTCTCAGATTCACACCCCACACTGTTTTTATGAACATAATTGCCTGTGACAGTGTAACATGGTAGGAACCTCAGCATTTCATAGATCATAGTTAAAAATGTGTAATAAGCGGAGGTTACTGAAATGCAGACCTAGCAGAGAGCATAACATTTATTTTCTCCCTTTTATGCACATATGTGTATATTCAAGTGAGTCAGAACTGTATGTTTGCATGTGGAGGACACAGGATAAGACTGTGTACCATCCTCAGGAAAGACATCCATTACCTTTGAGTTAGTATCCCCCTCCCCCCAGCCTGAAATTCATCAAATAAGTGAGGCTGGCTAGCTCCTGAGCTCCAGAAATATACCTATTTTTGTATCCCCAGTGGTAGGATTATAAGCACATGGAGCCATACCTGCATATTTATGTGGGTTTTGGGAATCAAACTCAAGTCTTCATGTTTGTAAGCCAAGTACTTCATATACTGAACCATGTCCCTAATATGGTCTTTCTTTCTTTCCTTCTTTCTTTTCTCTTTCCTTCCTTCCTTCCTTCCTTCTTTTCTTCCTTCCTTCCTTCCTTCCTTCCTTCCTTCCTTCCTTCCTTCCTTCCTTCCTTCCTTCCTCTCTCTCTCTTTCTTTCTCTCTTTCTTTCTTTCTTTCTCTCTCTCTCTCTCTCTCTCTTTCTTTCTTTCTTTCTTTTTTTCTTTCTTTCTTCCTTTCTTTCCCTTGTTATATTTTTAGGTAATTCTTGGAAATTTTCTTAAAAGACAAGCTTATCAATTACATCAATACCCAACAAACTTTCTATGTACAAAATGACATAATAGGTAAAACTACTATTTTTTTAAATTATTTGTTTTATTCATTTACATTTCAAATGATATCCCCTTTCCTGGTTACCCCTCCATAAACATCCCATCTCATCCTTTTTTCCCTCTCCCCTTTGCCTCTATGAGTGTTCTCCTCCACCCACACACCCACTCCAGCCTCACAGCTCCAGCATCTCCCTATGCTGGGTATCAAGCCTCCACATGACCAAGGGCCTCCCCTCACACTGATGTCAAATAAAACCATCCTCTGCTACATATGTCTCTGGAGCCATGGCTCCCTCCATATATACTCTTTGGTTTGTGGTTTAGTCTCTGGGAGTTCTGGGTGATCCAATTAGCTGATATTCCTATGGGGTTGCAATCCTCATCAGCTCCTTCAGTCTTTCCCCTAGCTCTTCCACTGGGGTCTCCAGGCTCAATCTGATGATTGGCTCTGAGTATCTACATCTGTATTGGTCAGGTGTTGGTAGAACCTTTCATGGAGTATTCATACCAGGCTCCTGTCAGTAAGTGCTTCTTGGCCTCAGCAATGGTGTGGGGATTTTATGTCTGCAGATGGAATGAATCCCTAGGTGGGGCTGTCTCTGGATGGCAATCTCTGTCTCATTTTTTTATCCCTGTCTTTCATTTGGACAGGAACATTTCTAGGTTAAAAATCTTGAGATGCATGGGTGGCCCCATTCATCAACTGGGAGCCATGCCTATCTACTGGAGGTGATCTCTACATGTTGCGTCTCTCCTTTGTTAGATATATTGGCTAAAGTCATCACTGTTGGGTCCTTGGAGCCTCCTGCTTCCCTAGAGTCTGGGATTTTCTAGTGGCTATCTCCAGCTCCTCATCCTCCACTGCTACTTATTCTATTCAGTTTCCTGACCCTCTGTACATCTCTCCTGTCCCTTTCAATATGAAATTGGTTCGATACATTCCAATATTTTCACAGGGGATAGCTACAGGGAATCCTTTGTATCTGGAGCTTTTCTATATGCAGTTAAATGTTATGGAAAGTACCAAGTAAAGGTGATATATCAATTGAAGGCTACTATGCTTTTCACGGAGAAAGTGTGTCAGTGGTTTGAAAATTAGCTTTATACAAAAATACCTCTAGCACCCACATGCATATTTTTAAATGATGAACACTGATAAGTAGGCCTGTTTTTTATGCTTCAATTATTTTCTACTTACTCATACAACAACCAAACATATAATTACTAGTTAAACATGGAAAGCTGTTTGCTTGGATCCAGTGGTTTGGAAACATAAGACCCCAAGGGGGTCTTCACCTAAGGGTCACTTAATCTAGTAACTTTATATGACATCTCCAACTATTTTTCAGCATAGTCACTGGCTCACTGGTAACTATTTAGATTGGATATAGACAATTTAATCTTTTAATGTAGAGGTATCCTGGTCATTATAGGTTGAACAGTATCATTAGTCTCTACTACCAGATGATAGTGACATTTGTGTCCAGGTTCAGAAAACTAAAAATGCCATTAGAGATGATCAAATTCCCTAGAGCTAATATTGTTAATAATAAATATTCATACAAATACCCAGATATTGTTTCTCTAGCAGGTGTAAGATCTTAGAAGTTTAGCACTGCATTTTTTTTATACTTTTTTATGTACTTTGAGCAGTGACACCATCAAAGATTTGGACTAGCACCAAGACTTCACATAACATTATATCCTGGTCCTCTGGAAAATACCATAGTCAGGTATTCTTTGCTTTGTTTGTTTGTTTGTTGTTTTTAAGAAATGTAGATACTGAACTGTATGACATATTGTGCAATGTGGTTATTATTGTTCTATTCATTTTCCCCTGACCATGTTTCCCTGTATATCCAAGCATTCATCTGCAGTGATTAGAGTCACTTAGTAGAAAAGAGAGAAGTAAGGAAAGAGACTTCTAATTTTGTGGCCTTTGTTAAACTTCCAAATGGAAAATGTTCTGTAAACACTCGAAGCTGTTCTAATTTTGACTAATGTAGATCTATTACATAAATCCATAATGTCTTGAGTTACCCAACATTCAGAAACAAATGTAGATTATCTTTTAAAGAAAATGTACTAATTCAAACTGTACTTGCCAAGTAGGTCTCTAGGGAGGTCTCTCAGTAAATAAAAAGGAGTGATTTGTAACAAGTTTATCAGTGGCTGATATGTAAAGCGCTTGTGAATAGCTTGTTCCCTTATGGTGTTTAAACATTCTTTCCAGTGATGTCCACACTATTTATTTGTTGAGCAAATCCTTTCTCTAGAAGAGTGCGGTCATAAACTTCATTCATTAAATGTCCCCACTGAACCCTGCTTGATTTTAGTGAGTAAACATTGAGAACTACACATATGAAGTTCTCTTTCAGATAGTTGAGGAAAACAAGCAACAGCAAACAAATGATTTCCTATCAGTTTTAGTTCTATAGAAGAATGTTACTGAGGTCGAGTGACAGAGCTAGGGAAGGCATTGTCAATGTGAGCAAAGTCCCATCAAAGACTAATTTCTTCTAAACAGTCTTTCACCGCTTATTTGGCAAGATCCTGAAAAGACAAATGTGTCTTTCTTGCAACTAGCACCCTGTCTTCTAGCATTTCTTCACACTGATACATCATCGTAACTCAGTTTTACTGTCAAGAAAATATTTAGTTAAGTCTTTGACACACATGACCATCATAGACGTGTAAACTAAAACAACTTTGAGATTCCATCTCAACCCAGTCAGAATGACAATCAAAAAAATAAATAACTAAATAACTAAATAAATAATTGAACTGACAAAGTGGTGAGGATGTGGGAAAAGAGAAACTGTTATCCACTGTTGATGAGAGTGAACTGGTACAGCCCTCATGGAAGTCATTGTGAAAGTTTCTCAAAGAGCTACAGCTTGTACTACCATATGACCCAGCTATGCTACACCTGAGCATATATCCAAAGGGCTCCATATCTTATCACAGAGATACTTACTCAGGCATGTTTATTTCTGCTCTATTTACAATGGTGAGAAAATGAAATTAACCTGGATGCTCATTGGATAATGAAAATATAGTTCTTATACATAACGGAAATTATTCAGTAAGGAACAAAAATAAGCTCTGAAGTTTTAAATGGATAGAAATATATATATATATATATATATATTCATACCCAGGCTCAGAAAGGAAAATACAAATATTCTCTCTTTTATGTAGACCTTAAGTAATAATTGTTAAATATGTGGGTAAAGGCCTAGTACATGAACAATGGAGGACCATGAGACTTGGCAAAAGAAAGGGAAGAGGTGGTGATACAATAGAACACAGGAGATATTCAAATGGTGGATGGAACATCAGGGGAGAAGGGCTATAGAGGGAACAGAAGGATTGATGGTGAAGAGTGACAGGAAAAGAAAGCAATATATAAGGAAATAACACAATGAAACCTATTACTTTGTAAGCTAATTTTGAAAAGTTTTATTTAAAAAAAATATACAGTATAATTAGGTCATATTCTTTCTCCTCCCTTGACTTCTCCCAGTTTCAAGAATAGGAAAGCAATATTGGTGTGTACCATCTGGGAGGAAAAATACTGGCTCCAAGTTGTCAGTCCTCTTCTGAAAAACTCTTCTCCTTCAGGACCCTCTGTCATCTCAGTCATGCTTTTGGAGATGATATTCCTTAAGCCCTTGGCATACTCTAGTCAACTGTAAAACAAACAATTTATGGAATTTAGCAGATATTTGTAATTCAAGTTCTGGCATTTTCTGACCACAAATTAAATATAAAATGTCACCATTCTGATTCTTAATTTTCCTAGGATTTGGGAGTGTTTTGAGGAGAAAGAAACTTATCATTCCATTGCTTATTACCTAGTAAAGGCTTATCACCAACATATTCTTCACAGCATTATCCCATTTGGGGGTATTACATGCACTGTACTGAGTTTTTCCAGCACTGAAAACATTCATTTGATCTCCCAGGGTTTTTATCATTAAGCTTAATTTTATTTGTTCATATAATAAGTACATTATGACCATGTATTTTCTCCAAGACTCTGGGAATCCACAATGTATACAAAGGAATACTATGCCTCCCAATCCTCACATCAGAGCTGACTAACCCATTCATTATAGAAACTTACTTTGCAATAACTTTAAAATGGTCTCTCCTGTGCACGGGGTATGCAGGTGTGTTACCCAAAAGGATATGTGGTGGGTGTGTGGGTGTGTGTGTGTGTGTGTGTGTGCAGGTGAAAACACAGTGGAGACATGGATTCAAAGAGGCCTTTACTTATATAGTAACTTAATTGGTTTAAAAAAAATCCTTGGGCCAATGTTTTAATTATGGATAATATTGCTGTAGTGAAATATCCAACCAAGACAACTTGGGGAATAGAGTTTATCTTATCACTTCCAGGTGACAACCCATCACTGGAGGAAGTCAAGGCAGGAATTCAAACAGGGGAGGAACTTGGAAGCAGGGTCATGGAGGTGTGCTTGCGCCCCCTGGCTTATGCAGACTGGTTTGCTATAGAACCTAGAAGAGAACCTTGAACTCATGAAGGCTGGACGCCCCAGGGGGTGGGAATTTTGAGGGTGGGGAGGTGGGAGTGGGGGGGTAGATAGAGGTTACATCCACAGAGAAGAAGGAGGAGGGGTGAGGGGATAGGGGGTTCCTGGGTGGGTTGGGGATGGGGTAAGGGGAAAACATATGAAATGTAAATAAAACATCCAATAAAAAAATTAAAAAATATATATAAAACAGAAAAAAAAGGAAACCATGATATTAAATGAAATAAAGGGATTGATGACTTCAGGGAAAATTATCACCCACTTAAGCCTCCACCTTATGAAAGGGAATTAAAGAATAGATTATAGTTATCCATGCTTGTACACCACTTTAATCCTAGCACTCTGGAGACAGTCAGAAGCAGATTTCTTAGTTCAAAACTAACCTGGTATACAGAACAAATTCTAGAACATCCAAGCTTAGGCAGTGAAGGATACCATCAAAAATAGAAAACTGGTTTAAAAAAGGAAGAGAAGAGAAAAATCTCATTAAATGAGGGGGCCATTTTCCAGGCCCAGCAAGCAGAGGAACTTGGAAGCTTAGACTACATGGTTCTAGCTATAGAGTTCAGAGATATCAGATTGGAGTAATGACTAAGGAAGGTCAATTTTGCCAGGTGTGTGACAGTGGTGTTCCTGCATGGAGTCCTAGAGAGGCCATTGTGTGAAGGTGTGAAGGTGAAGACTGGATTACTTCTCAGAGCCCAAGATGTTGAAGATTACAGAGTCATGAGATACCTACTAGGACAGCTTTTTAATAGGGAGTAGAATAAGCCCACAAGAAAGGAGTGTGTTGAAGTCAACAAAGCAAAAAAGAGTTGGAGATCTGAAGAACAATTTGACATAAGACATGGAATTTCAGAATTTGGAGTTTCCCTGATGATTTGTATTCGGACTTGATTTTGTCATGTGTGCTCTTACTATGTTCTTTTAATGATAATCTATTTCCTTTGCCATTATAGGTTGGAAGTATGTGATCTGCTTTTTTATTTTAATATTACAAGAGATTACAGATAAAATACTGCAGGAATCTCAGAAGAGACTTTGGACTTTTAAGCAGCTTTGAAATTGTTATTTTGCTGGTTTGATTATGCTTGGCCCAAGGGAGTGGTACTGTTCAAAGGTGTGACCTTGTTGGAGGAGGGATGTCACTGTAAGTGTGGGCTTTGAAGCTCTGCCCAGTGCAGAAGAGTCAGTCTTCTACTGACTGCCTTCAGATCAAGATGACAGAACTCTCAGTACTCTATCCAATGCCATGCCTGCCTAGGTGCTGCCATGTTTCTGTCATAATGATAATGGACTGAAATTCAAAACCAGTAAGCCAGCCCCAATTAAATGCTGTCGTTTATAAGAAGAAAAAAAAAAAAGAACCTAGAATCACCAGCCCAGGAATAGAACCACTCATAGTGGGCAGAGCCATCTTCCATCAGTGCCTTATAGGTGGATCTTAATTGAGATTTCCTGCTTTCAAATATCTCTAGTTTTTGTGTCAAGTTGACATAAGACTAGCCACCATAGCCAGAAAGATGCTCAGTGAGTAAAAGTGTTTGGGGTTAAATCTGCTAACCCATGTTTGAGCCCTAGGTCCCAATAGTGGAAAGGGACAAGTTGTCTTTTGACCTCCACATATGTGCTGTCCTATGCATAGACAGACAAACAGACAGACTGACAGAAACACAGATGACAAATAAATGAAATAAAATATTCTCCTTTTAAGCTCTGTGACCACAAACTTATTTGATTTATACAAAAATCATGAGCCATCCCTTTTAGGTATGTTAGGACAGTGAATTATCCATAATGATGATGACATCGACTGGAGAGGGTCCAGGGCTGTGGTATTCTAGCTCCTCTTTCCACATTACATAGGCAGCTGCTCTCTCACCTTTCAGGTCATTAATTTTTAAACAAGGGTTTGCTTTAAATACCCAGAGCAGTGCTTTCAGCTGTGACACAGAGCAGGTTTCTCCTTTCAGAGCCTGCACTTCATGCCTGCTGCTGATGGAAGGTGGCTTGCCCAAATGGGCATTTGAGATCCCCTCTGAGTGTCTCCTGAGAAGTCCTTGCTCAAAGTCATACTAAGGATGCGTGTTAACTTTGCTGCCACACTGAAAGCTAACTGGATGTGGCATAGGGTCTGGCATGGGGTGGATAATGAGTCACATATAAGATTATAAAAGAGTTTGCAGAGGTTCACCACAAGGTGTTAATACCTTATTTGTGAGTCAGAGTTTTGGTGGGTAGTACAGAAATGACCTTTCTTCATCTATAATTTAAAGATTATAAGAGAGCTTCAGTGAAGTAGCAACTTTTATAAAAGAGTTGGAAGATTATATATTCTACAAGTATATTAGAATACCAAATATATATCTAATGCAATGGTACACATCAAGATATTAATGGCCATTAAAATAATTTTGCATATCACAATGAAAATTATAGTTGGAAAGACAAATGATATACTAGTAAGTAAACAAATAAGTGCACAGTTATTAACAAAGTTACTAACACTTTACAATCGGAGTATCAAGATATACAATATGAACTAAAGACACAGATACTTACATAAGAAGAGCCTAGACTCTGAAGCCTCTGAGAAATACGGTGTGTGTGTGTGTGTGTGTGTGTGTGTGTGTGTGTATGTGTATGTGATTTGCATATAGCTCGAGGGATAGGCTACAGTCCCAGCAAGAAGAAAGAGTACCAAGCAAATAGTGATTGATGGGCGGATAGAAATACACATGTACTTAATTAATGGTGATTATGAAATCTGTAAAGCACAGAAATGAGCAAAGCATGTTGATATATGCTGTTCATTTGAGCACTAAGGAGGCTAAACCAGAGGACTGCTGGGAGTTTGAGGTCTACCTTGGCTATACAATCAGGTTGCTTAGGAAGATCCTTCCTCAAAACAAAACAAATTCCAAATGTAGTAAACCAAAAGGGATGAGTACATGGAGTGGCTTGGATATGAAGGAAGGGTTCCTAGGAGTGTTACTTTTAAAAATAGGTCCATCATTAATTTTGACATTTATGTCAAGTTTATCAGGAATGTAGTTAATTTAGTTATCAGGAATGTAGACATAATCAAATGGTGTAAAGTCAGTCTCCTTTTATATTCTCATATTTATATTCTTGTGCTTATCCAAAACTTGTAGTATCAAAGACAAAGAGGAGGAGAAGGGATCCAGAAGGTTTTTCTCAAGCAATTCACTTCTGAAGAGTTAGATGTGTCTCCTTGCAGTGCCTAACCATTATTAAGACAGGCAGATGTTCCTCAACAAGTTATCTGCATACCTTAAGTCATGAAATCATTATAATTTGGGTACTGTAATAGACATGAGGATGCAGAGGTCACTTAATATGGTGTGTACAGAACCTAAAGTATCACAAATAGCCAAGATATATTTGCTGAATGAATAACAGGAATGACTAAGATGTTTTAGATAGAGAAAACAATATATGTAAAGCCACATGGTTGTATACATTACTAGAGTCATTCTGTAAAATATCTTCAACCATACTTGAATGAACCAAATCACATAGAGCAGAAACCTGAGGATGATAGGGGTACTGTAATAGGTGTATATCAGGTCATGCTGGGGAGTGAGTAATAAGATGACAATTTGTAACATCAACCTCAGACTATGGATCATCCTTTGAAAGGTTAATAAACCATCATTTAAAGCAGCTTCACCAACATACTCCAAACAGCACATTGAGCCTGGAAAAGACAAAGATCTGCAAACTTGGATGCTTCTACCATGTGCTTCCCAAGGGACTAGAGGAAAGAGCCTTTCCTCCTCTGAAAATATTTTCATGTACGTAAAATATACATAAAAGGTGGCTTGGTTTTAAATTTCCATGCAACAGTTTTATAGCTCTTGATATTTGTACTAACATAAATTTTCCCCTTTACCTATGTAAGGCTGATCAAATAAAAATGTTCTCAAGTAGACTCTGAGACAAATCTCATGTATTTATGTGAATATGATTGACAAGAAAGAAGTAGCTTAAAGTTACATGACTACATAGCTCATTTTGCCTTGGAGAAGTTATTTCTGCTCTATCCAATTTACTATCTACCTAAAGTTGTTTTTAAATCAACTGGGATAGGATGGAAGTCTCCTATATTGAGTGACAGATTTGACCATGACTTCATGGTGTGTATAGGTCATAGGTATGCTTGTTTTCCTTTATTTTAGAAGTAAAACTGAATGACAATCACGCCCTACTTCATCTCTGTAGTTAAAATAACCAAGGTGTTCACTTTAGATTCAATCCATAGAAAAGAATGTCTAGGAAATTCATACTGCTTTTTTGTTTCAAAGTCTAGAACAAAAATTGAACTTTGCCACCTTCATTGTCCAAATGATGAACCAAACAATCATGCCATAGCTTGTGAAGAGAATAGTCAGTGGAAAATTACCATACATGAAATGAGATTGGATGTGAAAGATCCAGCAGTCCTTTCACAGAGTGTTCTGAGTGTCTCTGCTACAGAGATTTGATGTCAGTTTGAAACTATATCATTTAATTATTTGACCATGGAATTTAGCTTGGCAATTATTCAGAAATATTAAAAGTATTAGAAAATATTAAGAAAAGATTTAAAAACTTAGAATATTGTAAGTAAATAAAACACTGGATTTCTGAGTCTACTTCAAATGGTGTTAGTTCAAATGTGTAATGATTTTTTAAAATTTTTAATAGAATATTTTATTTATTTACAATACAGATGTCATCCCCTTTCCCCATTTCCCCTCCTCCTTTATGCTTTTATACCATTTTGATTACATGCATGTATTAAGGTCAGTTCTAGATTGAGGGTCTAGCAATATAATAGATGCAAATAGTCAAGGAACAAGCAACACAATAAACACAAATAGTCAAGGAAAAAGCAAGGCATTAAACCCAATTACATGAACACTCCCATGATGACTGTTTCTAAGGGCTTATCAGGATGACCAAAGTACCTAAGCCAAGTTCCCTGTCCTAGTTCAAGGTCATTTTCATGTCTGAAGCCCGAATCCTTGTTCTTGCCAAATATTTAGATTCCTATCTGAAATTACTTCTTTGTTCTAGCCTAAGATTTAGATTCCTACCTGAAATTACTTCTTTGTTCTAGCCTAATGTCAGATTACTGCCTGAAGCCTACTTCCTTATCTTTGGCTAATGTCATATTCCTGCCAAGTAGCCCATTTCCTTCTCCTTGGCCTATGTCAGGTTCTTGTCAAGCAGCCCCAAAGGCTCTCCACCTCTCCCCCTTTTTTATTTCATTATCAAGACTGAGCCTCTCTTAGGTCGTTCTGACAGCTTATGTGCTTGAGCACTTACTTGCTAGCTGATGCCACTATTTTGGAACCTTTGATAGGTGGGCCATTCATAGTAATAGTATGTCCTCAGAGTGAACTGTGAATGTTGTACCTGACTTTGATGCTGTCTTGTATCCTCTCTCTCTTAAACTGTTGTGTTAGGCACCTTATCACAAGATGAGAAAGAGAACTAATACAGGTGGTGTTCCAAAGTATTGTTGAGCAAGCAGCTAGATGGAGATGGATAAATGGGATGGCTAAATTGCTAAGTGTTTGATGTCATCTCATAGCATCTAGATATAAGGCAATAGCAATAGTACTCTTCATATAGGAAGGGTAAATTTATAATGTGTACTTGACTGGAATGAAACTAAGAAGTATAATTTTGTAGTATCTAATTTTAGCATCATAAATAGAGACATGTACTTGATGACCTTTTGTTGTATAAAAATATTTGTTGAAAAAGGAAGCTGGTTAAATTGAAGGGAAAAAGTAGCTAAGAACACATTTGCACTCAAATATTTGTGGATTTTAATGTGCAAAGAAATAAGGTTGATGTTTTGTGTGCTTGGCATGAGGTTATTCTGACTTTTGTAGGTACCTAGACACATTTTATTATACTGCAGTTCTACCACGAAGAGGCAGCTTTAGGTGTTAACTGTTTTCAATTTCTGGAGTATAATGCAGACATTGAGAAAAGCAAAAGCAATTTAATGAACACCGTATTGACAACACCATATTGAGAACAATAACAACAGCAACAAAATGCAAAAATTTGTTACAGATATGGCCAAGGAAGCCATTAAATGTCTAAATGGAAATTTACTATTAAGAATTATTACTTTTTCAGATAAAATATGTACAGAATTAGAAACAACATATATATATATATATATATATATATATATATATATATATATATATATGCAACACATATGTATATGCAAATCTATTTAAAATACATTAATTTTCGAATAGGGTATGTCATAGAATGGTTGTATAGACCTATCAGTGTGATAAAACACTCTGTCAAATGGTAAACATTTATTTTAAATATTGCATGTTTCCTTTAATTATATTAATGGTGATTCTGGTTTCTGAAGTATTTTATTTAACATGAAATGTTGTGCTAGCTTCTTTTTTAAAGGCACATTAACTCTCTTCAACTAGGTATAGGTTACATTATAAGGCCACAGCTTAGAATTATTTATTATCCCTGTGTTTAGCAAATCTCCATGTAATCAAATATAGAGAATTGATGATCCCTCCTTCACAACAGCAAAACACAACTTACATTGAAAGAGTTGTAGATGATCAGGGATTCTGCAGTGAGTGTTTCACTTGATGCTAGTCATGCTGTCCATGCTAGTCCTACATAAATAACTCACCATGGGGACTCTGAACATCAGATATTATTAGGATACTTTCCTAGATTTCTACTCCTTCTTGATTGAGTATTGAAGAGAGATGAGTCATAGTTTTATATTACTCAGTTTTATCTGACAATTACATACTTTTCCTTGTATTTACACACAAATGATAGCCTCAGTGAGAGAGGATGTCCCTAGTCCTACAGTGACTGATGTGCCGGCAGAGTAGATGGATTGAGATGGGGGTGGGGAGTGGTATCCAAGGGGAGACTCTCCTTTCTCAGATGAGAAGTAGAGGTGGGGAGAGGAGGAGAAGCTACAGGAGGAGGGAAGTGCTGGAAGGAAAAAGGGACTGTTGATATTGGAATGTAAAGTGAATAAATCAATTAATTTCTTAAAAAATAGTTTGTCTTCCATCTATTTACATGAATGACATAGAATCCAATGTGTACATACTTGAATATTAATGTTTATGCTGTATATTGTTTAATGAATTAATAATATGTTCTATATCAAGGATCTAAAACTGTCTAAAACTTTAAGCCTTAGGATACTTTTATTTCCTCATAATTTTATTGGTCAGCCATGTTGAGAGAAGTGTGTTCCCTCTGATGGTTCCCTTTGGGGTCATTTGCTGTAGTCACACTTAATTGACTGTTTATTCAGACCTGCAGCAACTTGAAGAGCCTTATTCTCAGGTCTGATAGCTGTAGACTATTACAGCAGAAAATTTATGGAGAATATCAAGTATTAAGGTATATGGTTTAGGTTCAAAGTTCCAATGAAATACAGACTCAGGCAGTTACTGAGGGCTAGAGCAGCAAGAAAGGGATGTGAGAAAGATGTAGCTTGTCCTAGATTTTAATTGATAACAATTTTCTCATCTGTTTGCTGACTTTCAAGGCATTTTATGTTTAAATTATCAATCTAGTTCCCAACAATTTTTGAGGTTGGTGCAGATTATTGATTACTGCCACAGTCATGAAGACAGCTGATGCTTGTGAAGGTTCACACATATGTTGTGCTTTGTATCAGCACTCTGGCTCTAATATATATATTCTGCTTCCTAAAGTGATTTTTAACATGATGCTTTCAATAGGGCAGGATATATGTGTCTCCTAAGTGTCAAGTCTATCTACTTCTTGATAAGACAGAAATGAATCAGGATGATTCATGATTTAGGAGAACTTACATTCTCACTTCTGACCTTAGCTAGACTTGTGTGTGTGTGTGTGTGTGTCTGTGTGTGTGTGTGCATTTTCTGCATATTTATGTATGTATTCCTATATGTATAAACAATCATATATATGTTATATACATATTTTCTAAATATAATCAGTCTAGTCTGTATAACAATATTTGTAAGTATGTTTTCAGGGCTGTTTCCCCATGGACAAACAATTGGTGTTTTCTAATTAATGGAAAGATCACCTATCCCATTCCCAACTTTCTTCAGTTCCCTATAATTCTTTCTGTAGGGTTAAAGTCTCTTGGGTTTTTCTCCATCCAATTTGGCATATTCATTGTTATTATCCTTTACAGCCCACATTTGAACATGAATAATTTACCAGTAACCAAGTGATCTCTATTTGAAGTGAAGATCTACTCAAAAGATAGGAACCATGCTTGATACTGGAAACCTAGTTAACAGTGCTAGTGAAGTAACGGTTATTGGAGGAGAATCCACAATCCATAATTTACTAACCCAATAAAACCACTAACAATGATCTATATACATGTGACCTGATAGTTTGTTTAATTGTCAACTTGATACAATCTAGTCTCATCAAGAAAGAGAGTCTTAGAGAGGGATCATCTAGATCAAATGGATCTGTGGGCATATGTGGGGGAAATTATCAAAATTATGTTAACTGAGATGGCAATAATCCACTGTGGGTGGCAGAATTCCCTATGCAGGAGATCCTGGACTGTATGACTAAAGAAAGCAGAGTGAATGCAATCAGGTATGCATTCATTGACTCTCTCCTCTTAACTGTGGGTATGATATGATTGGCTGCTAAAATTCCTGCTCCCTTTAATTTTGTTTTCAACGATGAACTGAAACCTGTAATCGTGAGCCGAGTTTCCTTAAGTTGCTTTAGCAAAGATATTTTATAACAGTAATTAAAAATGAAAATATGGTTTAGATATGACTAATCATTGTAATGTAGTTTAGCCACATCTCTGATTTATAACTCAAATTTCAAGTCTGCAACCCTTGATTTTTGAACGTGGACAGATTGAGAGTTTATTTGGTTAATAAACACTAGCATGTGGGATAGCAAGCTTTAAATGTGTTTACACACCATGGCTCACCTTGTCTCTGTTAGAACACTGCCGCTGTACTGCAGAGAAGTTCAAGCTGGTTGATGGAGAAGTAGCCAAGCTAAAAATAAAAAAAAAAAACGAAGAAGAAAGAGGAGCAGGACGAGGAGGAGGAGGAGGAGGAAGAGGTGGGAAAACATTTACTAATGTTTTACTGCCTTGTGTGATTTCTCACTTGGAATTTTCAACTGTCCGGAATGTATGTGTTATATGTCCATTAAGTGTCAAATCCAGCTCATTCTTGGTAAGACAGAAATGAATCAGAACAATGCATGATTTAGGGGAACTACTGACCTTGGCTAGACAAGTAACCTCAAAGAGTTTAAGGCCATTTAAAATGATGTGTCCAGACTGGGAATCTGAGGACTCAGTCATGACCTTTGAACATCTGTACTACCCTGAATCACAATTTTGTCACTTCTCATAATTCTGCAGTCCTTGTAGACACTATAAAGCATGAGTCAAACTTCCTTAATTGTAACTGCTGAACCACATGTCTAAAGCACCTTGCAGATAGAGCTAAAGATTCACTCTTATTCAACTCTGCATTCCTAGCCCCTGATACAGGTTTCTGGGGATTATCTAATGCTTGATGAATAGATGAAAATACAGAGTGATAAGTGTATCACAATACCACTAAGTGTTCTTTTGAATTTATGTTTCTTTTCTTGGGCTTTTATTACTTTAGTTATGACCTCTTGTTATGATTTTTTTTAAAAAATCAAACATGAAGGAACTGCTTTATTAGTTATAGTGATATAAAGACTAGAAGCTTCTCTCATTGAGGCTAGACCAGGTAGTCCTCTGCTGTATATGTGTCAGGGGCCTCATATATCAGCTGTTGTATGCTATCTGGTTGGTGGCTCAAAGTCCAAGAGTTCTCATGGGTTCAAGCTAGTTGAGATTGCTGGTCTTCTTATGGGGTCCTCCTCTTCCTAAGCTTCTTGCAGCTTTTTTCTAATTCAACTACAAGGGTCCCTGGGTTCTGTCCATTGGTTGAGTGTGTCTACATCTCTTTCAGCTGCTTGTTAGGCTTCTTGGAGGGCAGCTATTCCAGGATCAAGTCTGTAAGCACAACATAGCATCAGTAACAATGTCAAGTCCTGGAGCCTCCCCTTGAGCTGTATCCCAATCTGGGCCTGTGACTGGACCTCCTCTCCCTGAGGCTCTTCTCCATTTTTGTCTCTGCAGTTACACTAGATAAGAAGACACATCTAACCCTAGAAAGACTTGAGGCCCCAGGGGATGGGAAGGTTTAGTGGGGTGGAAACATCCTCTTGGAAATGGAGGTAGAGATATGGGATGGGGAGCAGTCAGAGGGTGGCTAGTGGTTGGACTGTAAAGGAAAATTTAATAATAATAATAATAATAATAATAATAATAATAATAAATACTAGAAGCCTTAAGGGGCTCTAGTTCTTGACATTACAGATAAGCAAACAATGACCAATTTGCTTCAAATGGTGAATAAAAATAAGGGACTTTATCATTTGTAATGATAAGATTCTCACATTCTTAACTATTTTGGTATTCTGATTGCTCTTTTTCTTGTGTGATTTAAGAAAATATTTGTGTGTGTGTGTGCGTGCATATTTGTCTCTCTTTCTATGTCTGTAGAGCATGGTGGCCTTTCTGCCCTTTGACTAAGATCCACACTATATTTAGCAGTAGTGAGAAATTTGTTCCATGTATCATATAATTAGAAGCCATTTTTTTTAAAAAAGTTGCATTTTCTGTCCTATGAAATGTCCATCCAAAGTACTTAGAACTATGTCTTTCAACTTGCTTTGTTGTTAATATAAATCTACTTTGAAATATAAGGTAGTAACACAAATTTAGACACTACATGGAATGTAGGCTTTAGTTCAGGCTTCCATCTTGATGACGCTGTATGACTTAAACATGTCACCTCTTTTCTCTGGCTCTTAGTTTCCCTGTGGGTTCTTTTGAGGATTTAGCATTTTAAAGGAGACCATTGAGATGTAGTTTGAGTTGAACCTTCCACTAGGCAGATGAGAGCAACAAGCCTCCCCTTGTTTAGACAGTTTCATGCTTCCAAATCACCATTGACAAACCAGAATCAGGTTTTATCAACTCTCCTCTTATTACCACTTCCAGTAATAAATTTGGAGACATCTCCAGTAATGGAAGTGAGCTCAGCTTACTGGACCTGTTTTTCTCAGAATAGCTTTATGGAGAATAACTCCTCATAGGCAGATGCCTGCTTTTATCACACCGTATATCAAGGAGTGAATGACCTTGAGATCCCTTCTTACCAGGCCAGCCAAATGGATAAACAAGAAAATACAATCATCTAGCAGCCAAATCACTGTTGACATTTATAATGATTATTGAAGGAAAAGACCACATGTTTTTATATTGCCTCACCATCTATTCATTCAGCCACTAAGCATTTTTTCCCAAGATTTTCCTTTAGAGCCTGTAAGAGGGATGGCAGGCTAGGAAGCAGTGGCAACATAATGGTACATCATCCCTGTACCAAGTCCCCAAGTATCTAATATGTAAGTGGAAAGGATAAAACATGGACAAATCAGAGTTACAAAATCAAGTTCCCTGTGTCATTTGAAGAAGTATTTTTCATATTATTTCCTTTATTTCTTATATTACTTGTTCTTTAAATAATCTTTGATGTTTTTAAGGTAGTCAATAACCAGTACATCTCCCCTGGCTGTCCTGGTTTTAGTGAGTTGCCTCTGTTTCTCTACCAAGTCACTACTATGAAGCACTCTGTCTACCACATCTTCAAAGCAAGAGAGTAAAGACTGTGTAACTTTCTACCTAGTTATTTACTCAGTAAGTCCCAATGGGCAAAGATTCCTATTAGTTACAAGTTTTCTAGGTGTAAAAGGACAATGACCAACAGCACAGCTAACATGTTAGTGACAGAACCAGAAGATAAATAAACAGGCAAAATATGGAATAAGAGAAAAATAAAGCAGGACAGAACATATTTGGAAGGACATGTGGTTTTAACTGTGTCTTATGTTCTCAAAGGTGGCCAGGCAGTGGAAGCAAGGTTAAAATGAACATCAGAATTAAGTAAAGGATGAGGTAGGTTGTAACAGAAAGATTACTTGAGGCAGGATGAGCAAACCCCAAACAAGGAGAGAATATGTTTTATATGTTCATGGGACAGTAATGTGGCCAGTGTGGTTGGATAAGTTGGAGTAAGTGTAGAACTCAAATTCATAGGTCCTCATATGGCCTGGGAGTTACACAGCTCTTGGTGTTTAATAAATGTGTACTGAAAGAATGTTAAATAGATCTGTCTATAAGAAAATGCACATAAACATTACATGTGGGTCCTATATCCAGTTTACTAGATATAGGGCATATCCTACTTCTCTGGCAGATATGATATGAAAAGTCAATAGGATGCTAATGTACTCAAAAGCCCAAGCTCTCCATTAAAATCAAGTGGACTAGAATTCAGATGACTAAAAGACAGACTCAACAGTAGTTGACACTCTTAGCGGGACGTCTCATGGAGAGAATACTATACAGAACATGTTTAAAGAACATGGCAGAAAAGTAGGCACTAAACAGTCTGTGTTTTATGACCAGATGAGAAAGACTGAGTGACAAAATTGAATATTAGGAAGTAGAAATCTATGGATGATTCAGAAGCAAAAGCACGACAAAAAGGCAGTAATAGCAACCAGTTTTTTGACTAATGAAGGAGGGAGAAAGCTCTCGTGAAGCTGCTGTGATGGAGCTGGTGGAGGTTTTTGGTGAAATCATCAGGGGATTCAATAGAAGATTACACAGGAAATATGGAGGAAGGCAAAGCCCCACGACTTAGAAACATTGTATATGGCAAAGGAGTTCTCCCGGCCCACATTCCCGGCAGGTCTTCCTAGTAATTATGTATGTTCAAAATTAACCACCATGACTTGCTCATTTTCTCTGTCTTTTTCCCTTGGACAAGTGATTGAGAATAATTTGAAAACTCCCACATTTTCAGAAATGTACATTAAGTGTGTGCTATGGCTCACGCATGGACTTCTGAAATGAGAGGCCTGGGTTAGGATGACTCAAAAGCATCAGGAGTTATAAAAGCCTTTCAAAAGCACTGGAGTAACCCAAATGCAGAAAGGGTTGAAAAGTATTTTTTTCTCATGTTAAACTACCCTAAATTTACAATATATATAAAAAAGTTGAACTTCACCCAAGACATTATATTCAGAAAGGGCCATGTTAGGTAGTGTTTAGGAACAAAGTGTGTGAAAATTCAACTCAGGATCAAAACTCCGATGATATGATGACCAGCTGTGTGAATTCAGGCAGGTTCATTAAACTTTACATGCCTTGATTAGCTGATAAATCAGAAGATTCCCTAAAACAGTTGATGAATACCAGGAAACACCAACTACCATGATCATTACTAGCCTCAATTTGTGTAGCCCTTACTTCACAAATACACAGTTACTATTAACAGACAAAAAGCAAAGTGGAGAGTAGAACGTGACCAGTGGTCTGAAGAGCACTGTTGTGAGCATCTACAGCTACAGGGAGCTGAGCTCCATCTTGGATCTGTCTTATTCTGCAGGTGTGTATGTGTTGGGGGAGGGAGGACATGACACTAGTCCATACATTTGGCCAGTTCTTAGGTGGATGATGAATGCCAATTTAGTAGCTGCCTCGGCACTAATAACTACTCTGAGAAATCTCGATAAAAGTCTCCTAAGGTCACAGAGAAAGCAGATGATCAAAAACAATGAATTAATTTGGCTGCAACCACAGAGCCAATCCACACATATCTGAAACCCGTACCACGTGTGCCTGACTTCCAAGCAACAGCTTCCCCTCCCCTTCCCATCCTTCCTTTCGAACCAAACTACAACTAAGCCTATTTCCATAGCTTATATTCTTTATATTTATTAAAATCCAATCAGAGTCTGCTCAGCTATTTTTCCCACAACAGCCCATAGATTTTCATCCTTGACTTCCAGGTGAACTCCATGCTTCATAATGACAAAAGGAAGGCAGAACATGCCACAAGTTTCCCCTCAGCCTCCACCGGATATGATTCACCAGCAATAACATGCTTTGTCCTAGCTGAATGCCACCTCTCACTTTCCAGAGAAAGCTTGATTTTCCTGGGTCTGGTTTCCTTGTTATACAAACCTGTGAGCAATATGTGGGATGGATGCAGGAGAGTTAAAATAGCCTAACCACAAAAGGGTACTTCTAACCTTAGACTTATGAAGCTCCACCTTCCCAATTCTTTGTCTTTTATTGAAAAGCATGCTCTATCCAGAAAAATCCACAGAGTGGGTTGTCAAGTGGTGGGAGTAATTACATTTCCAGAATTAACCTGCTGCTAGAAAAATGCCTTGTTGGGAGCCTGGCATATGATATATCCATCTTAAATTAGAAACTCCATATCCTAGACTGGGTAAATGATAGCCATCTCTAATCTATCATAGTCAGACCATAGCTAAAGTTCCACACTGCATTTTGGGATCCTCATCTACTTTCTTCAAAATGAAAGTATGTCTATTGACTGCTTATTAATGCAAGATCTAATGTGTGCTCATTTAAAGACATTCTGTTAGAATTAAACTATATAAACTAGAATCTAAAAATACATCAACCATAATTCTATCCCAGAAATAACCAAAATTAATGGATTTAACACACAATCTTCTCTCTTCTGGTGTTATGTTGAGTTGCATATTATCTCCTTAGAAAAACAAGCTTAAATGAATATGTAGTGTGAGTTTGTGTGTGGGTGTGCACATGTTTGGTGGTATAACTGAATTGGGGGTCTTATAACTTGGAGTGTCTTTCCTTCTGTGTCAATATTCAAGTTTTTCTTATATTTTAATATTAATTTAATTCATTACATTTTATTTAGTCACTATTTTAATAGTATTTATTGAGTACTAATGGCAGCTATTATAGGAGAGTGGGTGATTGACTAGTGTTTTTGGCAGTGAAATAGACATGTCATAAAATTTATTAAAATAATTTTGATTGTACAATTTAGTGAAAATAAGTAAATTTAAATTGTTGGACCACTGTCTGCCATCTCTAGAAAAATTTCTACTTTCCCAAATGACTCTCTATAGCCTTTAAATAATTATTCTTCCTCTCTCCAGCCTATGAAGTGACAACCTACATTTCATGTCTATAGATTAAAGTACCCTAGGAGCTCATGTAAGTTAGATTATAGTTATATATCCTATCCTATCCTATCCTATCCTATCCTATCCTATCCTATCCTATCCTATCCTATCCTATAGTTAGATTATATACCTTTAATTTGGGGTTACATTATTTCACTCAGCATAAATATCTTCTAGTATATCCACATCATCCTATGAGTCAGAACTTACTTCTCTTTTAATGACATGATATTTACTCTACTTTCTGGTAAACTTTCTTTTTACTCACTCGCTGGTAAGTAATTGCTTCCATAGTTTGGCTATGTTGAGTAACTATGTTACCTAAATAGATGAATTTATGTCTGTTCCAGTGTCTGACTCTGTTTTTCCTCTGGGTATAAAGTCAAACTGTCAAATCACAAGGTAAGCCTATATTTAAGACTTTTAAGAACCATCATATTACATTTTTTTTTTAGTGGTTCTGCCATTTAGCATTCTTTACTAATAGTGCATAAGCCTTCCATTATCTTCACATTCTGACAAAATTTTCCCATTTTTAAATAGTCACACAATTGAGATGAAACATCTCATTGTGCTTTTGATCTGCATATCCCAGTAATTATGAGTTCTAGATTTGCTATTGTTCTGAGTTGAGAGGATCTTTATGTATATTAGATACTAATCCCAGAACAAGGCATCTCTTACTAGTTAATTAGATTGCTGGCACATATTTTTCTCTGATTGGGTATTGCCTTTTTATGATTTACGATAATTGTTCCATGTATTGTAACTGCCGGTTCTTCCCCACATTTGGGGGCCACTTTTTCTCAGCCGAGCTGCTGCTCCGGTCCATGGGTCAGGGTCTAGCAAGAGAGAGAGTGGGGATAGAGGGGCAAGAAATTCAAAGAATGGAGACAGGACAGAGAGTCTGTTCAAGTCTCATTTATTGAAAGGAAATCCTGGGTATGTATAAGCACAAGCAGGGGAACACAGCTGAAGACACTTTACCATGAGTGCCTTGCAGCTGGGGGCACTAAACCGCAAAACAAGATATGTGAGAAAAACAAGATGTTTATCAGAATGTGCTCAGCTGTTGTAGGCTGTCGAAAACAAGTCTCTCATCAGGGTATATGGCTTGAAATGGCTGCAAAGATGATAGCCACTTTCTACTAGGAGTTGGCTCCAAACAATGTGTCAAAGTTTTTTGTTTGATGAAATCCACTTTACTTGGTTTTTTACTAAAGTTTAAAACAAGATGTAAGATCCATGAATAGGTGGAATTTACATTTTGATAGAAAAGATATGAATTAAAGAACCCCACAAGTCCTTACATACTTGTGAAGTTTAAAAAGCTAATATCATAATTATATAGGTCAAACTTAGCTTGCTTATTTGATAACACAATATTCTTCAAAACCTGAAAATAAGTCAGGGAAGATTTAAGCAAGCAGGAGATATGGGGAGGATTGGAAGCGTTAACCCATAGAGGGATAAGGGACCAGAAAGAGGTGAAAACAACAACAAAACAAACAAATAAACAAACAAAACCCAGAAGAGGCTGCCAGATTTGCTGTCTTTCCCCAAGACTACTGAATTTCAATAGAACAGAGAGGAACAGGCATAGAGAAGATCAAACGAGGTGTTGATGGCAATACATTTATTATCAGAGACAATCTGTTGGAGGAAACAAATAATGCTTTAAATTTCATTTGAATAAGAAAATGTGCATTGTAAAGTGGTATGGGTTGAGGATGGTTTATGTTAATATCTTTTAAAAAGTAATAGTAGCCTTGACAATTATTAGAACTGGTGACTCAAAGCATGCTTCCTACAGTCTCCTTAATGTTTATGTCTACTTACTCCTTTGCTTTCATATTGTGCCATTCTCTGAACAGTCTCTTTAATTCAGGTTCCAGATGTGTAGAAGTTTGGGCCAGAGTTGACTCCATACATCTCCCTAACTATAGATTACAAAAGATGGAGAGACTGTTTCTGTTCTTGAGTATATATAATCCCCAAGTCTGAATCTGGCTTATGCTTGGTTTTCATTGTTAGTTTCATGGACACTTTGGTATGTGTTTTAAATAAACATTCTCAGGCCCTGCCATAGACATATGAACTCAGAGTTGCTAAGGAAATATCATACAATCGATATTTGACAAGCTCTCCTGTTTATTCAGGTGGACCCTCAAATTTTAAAATGAGCATTTCAGATGGTATCAGTGAGGTCTAAAGTGACAGTATTAGGAAAGATCAGCTATTGGTCACTAACAAATTGATCATTATTTCTGAAAGTCTTCGGTAAGGAACTGTTCTCCAAAAGTAATGGCAGAGAGTATGGATTTATATTATTAGAACTGAAGAAAGGATTCAAGACAGATGAAGACTTCAAAGTCCACAGCATCAAGACAGGTGCTTCAGATTCCATGGCAGATATCGCAAGACTCTGAAAAAGAATTTTGAGGGAGAGCAATTTTCATATTAATTATAGCTATAGATGATGAATAGTATTCTGTCTGAGACTTAGGAATAGGCAAAGAGAGGAGCAAGTAATCAGTACTGTTCTTTAGATGTACAGTGGACAAGTAGATTTATAGATATTTAGAAAAGGGCTCAACACACCAGTTAGGTAAAGTTGAAGAACAAAGAGGGGGGAAATGCCTGGTTTGATTCCGTGACAAAGACGTGCATATAATATTTTATTTCTCTAAAAGTCTTATCTCCTCTCTTGACCTGGAAAAATGTTACTCCCTCATCAAGTCTCAGCCTAAGTGTCTCTTCTCCAGGGAACTTGATCATCATCCTCTCCCCTAATGCTGTTTAATTCCCTTCTAATCATTTACAACCATTTATACAACTATGCTCATTCACATATAAAGCAATTGCTTTAATATTTTAGCTCCCTCACAAATCTGTATTACTCTCAAAGCAAAAGCTATTTTCTCTCAAGACAGAAAATCTCAGTCATTTGGCCTGTGAACCCTGGAGCCAGGCTGTGCAGGCTGAACTTCTGCTTCTGATATTGGTCGGTGTATGATCCTAAAAAAGGCGCTCCATTTATCTGTGATTTAGTTTTGAATCTGTTAAATGGACAACCTGCTGTTTGCAGGAAGTCTTTGTGGGGTTTGCAAGAGGTAATCTATGCAAAGTCTGTTAAGGAATGGCACACTTAAGAAAGCACTAGTATTGTAGTTAATATTTTCACATTCTTCTCCTCAGTATCTCTGTCAGTATCTGACATATTGTTACCATTCAGTAAATACCTAAAAAGGAATGAAGAATTGATCACAGTATTTTAAGACCAAATGTTTATATCCAGTGCCTGTATACCAAGTAAAAGTGACACTGGAAAATGAACATAATAAAGGATAGAAAAAATCACACAATCACCATTGGACAGGAAATGGTACCATTTTAGTAGTCCATCAACTAATGTTGAGAAGGAGTTGGAATCATTTGGTAATATTTAGTTATAACTCATTATAGAGACTCAGAAGTTCTAGTAATTGCCTAGGGAAAGGTCGACAAAGTGCTGCTCTGTGGATGGCTTATGAGAGACATTTATTTTTTTCACAGATTGGTGATTAGAAGTATTAAGGTTTGGACAAATCGTCACATTCTTTTACAAGGCCCTTAGGAAACAGTTTTTCTTGTCATATCCACCTTCTGATGGCCTTTATGGCTCTTTTTTTGTCTTGGGGGTGGGGAAGTTGGTGGCAGTATAACTCAAAAATCCTTCTGAATTACACATTCTTCACTTTATCTGAGTCTAAATCCCATTCCCTTCTGAGAGCCCAAGTCCCATCTTTCTAAGGGTCCAGCTTACTTTACTATAAGCTGTCACTAACTTAGTAGCAATCCCATTACCAAACAAATTTACATGCTGAGTTTTAGGGGTTGTGGCTTCATTGTATCATAGTTTTAGTAGGAGGGGTCACATATTTTAAAACATAAGAGGAATGATGGACATTTGAAAGATTTTAGCATTTAAACACTATTTAGAAGGCATGTCTATAGAGAACTTTCTGGATTCAAACAACTGTGATATTGGCTACATAGCCTACTGGCTAAGACTTGAAGAAAATCTCTCAAGCTTTCAGAGCCTTAGATTATACACTTGAACAAAATAATTTTTAAATGGTATGAAAAGAGACTAAAAGAAAAATGTTTCCATGCATTTATCCAGTAGTACAATACTTAAAAAAAGATTTTAACTTCTATTTTCAATAATGTGTATGTATGTCCTTTAGTATCTCAGTTTCTATACATGAGTGCAGATAGCTGTTGAGGTCAGAAGAAGGTGTTTTGTGTCTGGAGTTACATGTGATCATTGGATGAACAGCATGAGTGGTAGGAACATAATTGTGTCCTCTTCAAATATATATATATATATATAGTGAGTTTATAACTAGACATATGAGATAGAAATCGAAATTTCTGCTCATCATCAAATCTTATTGGCAGAGGTTCTAAGTTTCCTCACATACAAGAAGAGATGATCAATGTTAGCCAAATTGCTAAGAGAGGGATTGGCTATGGGAATGTGGTTACCTTTTACTTTGTTATTTCAAACTGATGTTCACGAGACCACAAATAAAAGGTGTTTCTTAGACAACGGGAGCCTAATAGATGCTCTTCATGAGGTTACAGTGTTGAATATGAAATCATGTTTCCTTAATTTAGTTTTAAACCCAGCCTCAATTCTTAAGACCCGAGGTATCAGCCATTGGATCCATATTATATTTAATCTCTTTTATGACAGTTTTTTTTTATGGAGGAGGATAAGAAGCCTTTGGGAAATACCCATAGACCAAAACAACTCCTTAATTATTTAAATAAAAGCTAATTGTAATAGTATTGTCTTCAGTAAATGAAAAGTCAAGCCAAAGTAACAAAATATGTATGTTTTTCTTTCTGGTTATGGATAAATAAATGATAAAGGAGAATGACATGTGGTCTCTAGGTAAAGACATGATTTTCAGAACATGACAAGGCCATCTGGGAGAAATATTGAAAAGAATGACAGAGGGCAAGGAGTTTCCTTTAAAAATTTCCCTGAAGTGACTTATACTACATGTCACCTGTATTCTTATCTTGGAACTAAAAACTCTTTCAAATGCTCAGAGTGATATTGGCAGACACTGTGTTGTTAGGCCACTGCAGGAACTGCATTGGTGAAGCAGAGCCATTTCACAGCAGGGATTCTCTCCTGGGGCAGGATTCATTCAATAATTGATCAATGAGGGCATCAAAAGCCTTGACATCCTCCCCTCTGCCAGGGACATCTATAAAGGCCATCATAACTTCAAAGTGCTCCACAAAGACAGTTGAAGCTTTCATTGAATTTTGTGTCAGTCACCTTCTTTGTTCAATTTTATGATATCATATTGCATTCTAAATTTATTTCTCCCTTCCAATATTTTAGTGTACTTCTCAGGCCTCATTAGATTTCTGTGTGCAGTAGACAGTCACAACTGCTCAAAGCACAGAGACTGAGTAACTTAAGATATATCAGCCACATACAGGACATCTATTATGCTCTGTCTCAAAGGCTCAAGGACCACCAAGGAAGAAGGGACAGAAAGCTTGTAAGAGCCAGAAGTTGAAAAGTACTGGAGCAAGACACTGTGTTCTGGACAAGAGAGGCTCTCTATACTCATGAACATAGAGCAACTGTGGTCATCTACATAAGACTAGGTCACTCAGTATTCTAAGATGGGATGGGAAGGGGTTGATGACCTCCCACTTCTAACTGAGGAGCAATGGACAGCTGGTTGCTTTCAGAAGAGTGATTTATTTTTCATAAAAGATGTGACATATGGTGAGTTAACCATACTCTAATATATGCTCCTCACACCCAAAAGTATATGAACAGTACAAATTGGAGTTGCTATGTAATTTAGAAAAGACACAACATTAGGGGTAAAGAACTGGAAATGGACATAGGAGGAGTTAAGAGAGGAAATTTGAGGTGAATATGATCAAAATATATTGTATAAAATTCTCAAAGAATTAACAAAAATATATCTTTTTAAATTCAAAAATATACTTTAAAAATGTCTGTTAATTGAGAAAAGATAGAGTTTACAAGTTCTTTGAGAACTTCGCACATGTTTTGGTCATATTTACCAATTCTTTTCTGATCCATAATTCCTGTAACTTTGTAGGGATTGTACTAGGACTACATGTAGCTCTGACTCATACAGAAACTACTTTTTGATTATTACTGTTACATACATATGCATGTATCTGTAAGTATGTGTCTTTGTTATGTTACTGTCGCTATGATGGAATCCCATGGACAAGTCAGCCTATAAAAGAAAACAATTAACTGGGGGCTTACTATAAGGGTAACCAGAGGGTTACTTCAAAATCACTATGGCAGGATGCATGGCAGTAGAGATGTAGGCATAGTACTAGAGAATTAAGTGAGATCTCACATTCCATCTGCAAACTGTAGGCAGAGAGAGCATAAATACATCTTGTCTCAAAGCCTACCACCAGTGATACACCTCTTCCAACAAGACCATGTCTCCTAGTCTTTTCTAAACAATCTACTAACTGAAACCAAACATTGAAATATATAAACCTATAGGCGCCATCTATATTCAAACAACTACAGTATGCATACACACAGTAATCAAACTAACCAAAGCTATTGACTTCATAGTGGTAAATATGGGAGGGAGTGGGGTGGTTTGAATAAGAATAGCCTCCATCCGACTCAAAGATTTGAATGCTTAGTCATCAGGGAGTGCCTCTACTTGGGAGCCATTAGTAGATGTGCTCTTGTTGGAGAAAGTGTATCACTGGTGGTGGTTTTGAGGTTTCAAAAGCCCAAAACATACCCAGTGTCTCTTACTATAGCCTTCAGAGCTAGATATGGAATTCTCAGCTCCTTCTCTAGCACCATATCTGCCTGGGTGCTGTCATAATCCGATGTTATTCTGGGAATGAACTAAATGTATGAAACTGTAAGCCAACCCCAATTGAATGTTTTCCATTACGAGTTGCCATGGTCACTGTGTCTTTGCAGAGCAATAGAACATACACTAAGAGAGAGTTCAAATGATGGTGACTGAGAAAGATTGGAGCAAGGAAAGGAGGGAGCAAAATGATATAATTCTATTTCAATTAACACATTAAAATTTTAAAATGTGAAGTATAAAATTTAAAATAGAAAGTATTTCTTTTCGTCTATGGCAAATGATAGTTTGCCTTGGTCAAAAAGTTATCTGTGTCTTTTTGAATTCCTTTCAACAGTAATTTGTGAGTTTTCAACATAAAGATTTTTTTACTCTTTTAAGTAAAAGTGAATTCTTATTTAGTTATCATTTTTTAAACAATTATAGGTGAGAATGTTTTTTTGATATCCTTTTAGGTAGATTATTGTTTGTATGCAAAAATCTTAGTGATTAGGGTTGGGGCACACTCATATATAGAATTAACATTTAGTATCTCTGCATATCTGAGTTTAAGTCCCAGAACTACAATTTTAAGAATACTACATATTACTGTATGCTGATTGTGGGGTGTTTTTGTGGTTTTACTAAATATATAGCTTTTTGGTAGCATCAATGAAGTTATTATAAATATGTAATCATCTCACTGGAAGAAACATATAATTTCCTCCTTTTTTCTAATATAATTGAATTTTATTTCTTTTTCTTGTCTGATCACTCTTTCTAGCACTTCCAGAACTATGCTGAAGAACTATAGTGTCTTTGAAGATAGGCATCGTTATCTCATACCCGACCTCTATAGACATACTTTTGGTTTCTCCTAATTGATTCTAATGTTAGCTGTGAATTTTTCATGTGTTGCACTTATTATGTTTAAGAAACTCTATACATACATTATTGATATTTTCTTTTTAATCAAGGGAGAATGTTGCACTCTTTTAATGCTTTTGTTCCTTGTGTCAATTGAGATGCTCATGTGGCCTTAATCTTTCATTCTGTTCTTGTGATGAATCTTGCTGATTGATCTTCATATGTTGGAATACACTGGCATGCCAAGGAGAAATTCCAGTTGGTTACGATGTACAATCTTGCTGATTGTTGTCGAATTCAGTTGGCTGATACTTTATTGAAGCTTTCTGCATCAATTAATATCAGAGAGTTTTTTTTCATGTATTTTTCTGGCATAGGCATCAAGGTGATGTTGGCCTCATGTAGTACTTTTGGAATTATTCCTTTTAATTTGTATTTTGGAAGAGTTTTTCAGAATTGGAATCAACTCTCCTTAGAATAGTTTCTAGAATTTCTCTGTGAAGCCATGTGATCATGAACTTGCCTTTGCTGGGAGGTCTTAGATCAGTTTCTCAGTCATTTTACTTACTTTTTCTTCCCACGTGTTTTCATCCCTTCTGATTCAAATATGACAGATTGTATTTTTTTCAAGAAAGTTGTTTATTTCCTATAGGTTTTTTTTGGTATAAACTTTATCATAATCATCCCTCATGAATATGTGTCTTTTCCTGAGACATCACTTCTGTTACAGTTGATTTTATTTATGTATTTTTCTTAGTCTAGCTAGAGTGAATTGATTTTAATTTTTAAATATAAACTTCTTATTTTCTACAGTTTTTCTATTCTCTGATTTATTTCTATTCTGATATTTCTTATTTACTTCCTCTTTACTTTGGATTTAGCATGTTCTTTTTCTACCCTCTTCAGGTGAAATGCTAAACATGCCTAAATATCCTTGTATTTTGTTGTTGTCGATGTTTTTTTTCCCATAACTCTTAGCACTATCTAAATCATCTTATAAATCTATTTCTTTGTTTACTCAGTATCTCTCTTTAGATAATAAATATGAAAGTACAGATATGATTCTTTCTTACTCCAATGCATTTAAAGTGCTATGTATTTGGTTAGTAGAACAATTATTTACACATGGAACATTAAGAGCATTCATACTACGTTGGAACTTTTGAAATGCCATTATCATGGAGGAAAAAATGTCCTATAAGCTCAAAAGTACTCACAAAAGAATGTGGAAATAAGCAGAGAAGACACAATATCATAGGCCTCCAAGAAGAGTTGCAGATAAATGGAAACCACATTATCATTCAGAATAAACAAAAAAGAAAATGCCTGCAGAAGTACAAAACAGTAAAGACATAGGTGACTCATTTCTCATAACTTTGAAAGTCTTAAAAAATTTAGCGGGTATGTCACAGATGGAAAAGAATCAAAGTTTGAAGAAGATGTGATTTTCTCACTCTCCACAAACTCCATTTTTCTGTATTTGGTCATGATGCTATGCAGTGCTCTACCTCAAACCAAACAAGCATATTGGATTCTGAAGAAGTGAAGCCAGAGATTGTATGGAATACAGCGAAGGTGGTGATAAGACACATTTGGAATGGGAAAATTATGCAAAAGCCACAGCCTGAAAAGCAACAATTTCAAGGTCTTTTTAAAATATTATTATGCCTTTGTCAATGGTGAAACTTGCCTTCCATGTCCAACATCAAGATTATAGAAAACTATATCTTAAGACATCAAGGCAGATTAAATATTCACAGACTCAGATGGTGTAGGATAGCCTGAACATTATGGTCTGAGCCTCATGTTCAAATCATCAATCGAAGGTTACAAATCACACTTATGCAGCCTGAGATTGCCATAATTCTTTGTTACCACAAGTACATGCAAATGACAACAAAGGAGACTATCTTCAATAGAGTGCAAATATTTGAGTGAATCCTCTAATATAAATAAAAAAGACTAAAAAAAATTTAAAATGAGAACTCAGCAGAAATATCTATACAGAAATAATATAGATACCTCAAGGAAAAGATAATTGAAAAGACATAAATAAAATGATATTCTTATAGAAATAAAGACTATGTCATCAAGTTAATTAAATTGTAATAAAATGTTAATTAGATCATAGAATTACATGAAAGAAGAATACTTAGAGAACAAGAAAGTAAAAATTAAAAAAACGTATATACTAATTAATATTGTGAGACTGTTTATTGATATACAGGATACCCAGCCATTTGGCCAACTATTATCTGGATATTTCTTCAAGCATTTGTTTGGCTGATATTAGTTTCTTACTTAATAGAGTGAAGCAGTTTGGACTCCATAAATTGAGTGGTCCATATTCAATTAACTGATCCTGCAAGTAGAACAAAACCAAGTTCTTCTCTACCATTTAAGCTCAAGAAGAAGGAAGACCAAAGTGTAAATGCTTCAGTACTTCTTAGATGGGAGAGCATAATACTCACTGGAGCAAATATGGAGACAAACTGTGGAGCAGAGACTGAAGAAAAGGTCATCCAGAAACTGCCCCACCTGGGGATCCATTCCATATACAGTCACCAAAGCCAGACACTATTGTGGATGCCAAGAAGTACATGTTGACAGAGCCTGACAAATACAGAGGTGGATGCTCACAGCCAACCATTGGATGGAGCATGGGTTCCCCAATGGGGCCCACAATGGAGGATTTAGAGAAAGGACTGAAGGAGCTGAAGGGGTTTGCAACCCCACAGGAAGAGCAACAATATCAACCAACCAGATCTCCCAGAGCTCCCAGGGACTAAACCTGCAACCAAAGAGTACACATGGAGTGACCTATGGCTCCAGGCACATATGTAACAGAGCATGGTCTTGTTGGACAAAAATAGGAGGAGATGCCCATGGTTCTGTGAAGACTTGATGCCCCAGTGTAGGGGAATGCCAGGGAGGGGAGGCAAGAGTGGGTAGATGGGTGGGGGAACACCCTCATACAAGAAGGGGGAGGGGGATTGGATAGGAGATTTTAGGGGGACATGGAAAGGTGATAACATTTGAACGTAAGGAAAACATCCAATTAAACAAAAGATAAAACAAAAGAACTGAAAAAAAAAGTGTTAACAATCCCTAACAAACCATATTTTTAGTCAAGATAGAGAATTTGAAAGTGGGTGCCATTATAATGCCAAAAGAGTAAAAAGAGGATTATTTTTAAGATATTTTGAACTTTTAAAATATAGAATATAGTATTTTGAAAACTAAAAACTATTTTAAGAATATAATACATCTGCACATCAAGAGATTGCGCTGACAGTGCTTTCCCTGGCCTATACCAGGTATTTCATTGTTACAAAGAGTAAAATTTGTAACTTGAGTTCTCAACTAGTTGAAAAGAATGCGTTTGCTTATTAGGAGTTAGCAGTTTACAAAATTTCTGCCTCCGATAAAATAATCTTTAGACTATAAGAATGGGAAACATCTGTAGTTTCAGCTTTAGTATGAGACTGACGACACTGGTGATAGACACTCTCTCTCCTCATCTCTAGTCATCATCTGTCCACCCATCCATCAATTACCATGATGCTAAGAACCCAGAAGGAGATCGTAAGACAGCTTCCAACTCTCTGTCTTGTTAGCATGAGCTATACGATCACTAGAGAAAAGAAAATAGACTTGATTTGTAGGAGACCAGCATTTACAATTCATAATTGTATGTGTTAGTTACAGATATTCAATTTCACAACTAAATAGAGGGCTTACTAGATAATGGCTTGTACAAATAGAGCTAGCTTTAGATGGGTGCAATTTTGCATTATTTGATATATTCATAGAGTCTGTGCTTTCCAAGATTCTGTGCTCTGCTCTCAATGGTCCCTTCTCTGATAGACTGAATTTTTTTCATGGATTAAAGCTATTTTCTTCTCAAACTGACTGATGCTGAAGATATTTATGAGTCACCAAAATGTGATAGCTTGTGACTCTTGCTCGTAGGAGTCTTATGTCTGAGAGACATTCCCTTCCATATATGGGCTATTTGGGTGTCGGATAAGCCTCTGTTCAATTTTGGGATCAGCTTTATAGATGGTTTTGTTTTAACTCAAAACAAACATTGGACTAATTGCATCCTCAGATATAATGAAACTTCCAATTAATACTTAATTATTTTATTCATTAAAAATATATTGCAAACCTATTCTGACGAAATCTTGGTAGACGTGAAGAGGAGATGGTATGGTCATTGATGTAAGATATAAATAGGGAGATGGATCTAGGTACAACCTTGTGGGATGATTGATAAGAAGGGAGTGAAAATTCTAATCAGAGGAGAAAGGTGAGAATTCCACCAAAGGGTGAGTCTCTTTGCTGGAAACAGACAGTTGGAGCTCCCCTAGTGAGCAGCTAGACCAAACTTGATCTGTGTCCTCCATATTAAACCTTTACTCATCATTCCCAAGAAAAGCTCACCAGGTATTATTGTTATTATCATGTAGAACCAAATGTTTAGAGTGAACTAATGTGTCTATATTGCTAACTTCCAAATCATTATGGGACTTTGAGGAAACAGCTATAAAATACTGCCTCCAAGCCCAGTTAAAAGGTCTGTCACAAATCTGAACCCTGTTATAAGCTCAGTTCCTTCCCCACAAAAGGAGGAAAATATTTAGTTTTAGATAACATTCCATTTAACTGCAGTTATATGCATTCTGGTCAGTTTCAGTGATCCATTGTTATTATTTACTTGCTGTCTGACATAAGTGCTTGGGGATTTTTAGAAAAACAAACATAGATCTAGCCTTTGGCATCATCTTTTACTCCTTTTATTTTATGTATGTGGTTGTTTTGCCTGAATGTATGTTTGTATACAATATATGTGTCTCATGCCTATAGAAGGCAAAAAAGGGCATAAGATCCCTTGGAACTGGAGTTACAGACAGTTGTGAACCTCCATATGGGTGCTGGAAAATTGAATCTGGGTCTTCTGGAGGAGATCCAATTCTATTAACTGCTGAACCAGCTCTGCCGCCCCAATCACTATCATTTATATACAGTTTAATAACAGTTTCCTTTTGGGTTTATCACCCCATCTCTTTTTTTTTTAACGTGGCAGTGTGAATTAAAGTTTATTTAGCATTTAAACTTGTAGTCATATTTCCAGCTTTTAATAGGATATCGATGCCAATCATTGAAAATCTAAATTGTGACCATCTGATATTAGCATTTGATAAAATTATGCTTAAATTTAGTATTTAAGATGCTTACAATTACATAAGACCAATATGTAAGGTAGTATATATACAAATATATAAGACATTATGTTAGATAACAAGGTTAAACTAGATTAGAAAACATTGAGTTTAGAAGAAATTCTTCTGAATTTACCAAGGATATCATATACCTCAATTTGAAGTTGAAAAATAAATTTTAGATTTGAAACTCATACTTCCAAAGTCTTCCCTCCCTAGCAGTCTATAATGTGAACCAATACTCCACTGGAATGGTCTCATTTGCTCCTTCTTATCCATTGTGGAGTATTGACTAGCTTTATCTTGTGTTGTCCACCCCTCCATATGTTCTTTTTCCTTCAGTCATAAAAAAATATATATACTTTGCTGAATCCAAAAATAGTATTTGGTACTAAAGTCACCTTAAATGCCCTGATGCCTTCATGTAAAGTGACTTTTGAATTTTGATTTTCAACTATAGTTATACGGAAAAAAAATCTCTTGTTTTCACAGTTTTTTTACTCTGTAGGTTATGTTTTAAATCTAAAATGTCCACCATAAACTCATACATCTGAACTCTTGTTCTCCAGCTGATGGCACTGACCTGATGGGTTATGAAACTTTGAAAAAGTGAGGCAAACCCTTTGGAGGATAACAGCCTGGCTGCTAATTGTGTGCACTATTTCCTTCCTACGTGTTATCAGGATGGGAGATATCTCAGCTAAACTCTTCATCTACCTCAGAACTGTTCTACCAAGTATTCCATACCACGATTAACCACAGTTGTTCAGTCACCATCAATCAAAATATATTCCTTCTTCCCTACATTGTTCTTGGTAGTCATTTTCTCATGGCAGTGATAAAAGGAACAAATACCGTGTGTGGAGAAGTCATGATGCTCAGTGTGTTACCCAGTCATCCACAGAGACTATCTATAACAGTGAGGCTATCAAATAAGGAGGGTTGCTGGTTTGCTTTTATATATCTTAGAGCATCAAAAACTAACAAATGAGGAATGTTTCAAAAATACTGAGGGGGTAAACGCATTGACATTATTTTATATCTCGATTCAAATTCTTTTACATTTCACTATGTAATTCACTTTTTTTATTTTGCTAAATGCTATATTCTCTGTGCCCTGTAACTTGATAAAGAAAGTAGTGCAGTTTAGAAAGCAGTTAAAAAAATATCTAAGCTTGTGGTTTCACTCCATTACTGCTCTAACAAGTCCTCTTTAAAATAGATTACATCATAAAAGCAGGCAAAAAGCAGGCCTCACATTTATCTACTAGGGTGTTCAGAAAGGCTGCTGAAAAGATGGCTTCTGGTTGATGTGACACATTCAGGATGGTGTCGGGTCAGAAATAATTTTTATTTATTTAACCCTGTAAGTCTATACGCTACGGGGTTGGTTTGTTGGATTTTGTTTATATGTTTAATTAACTTATTGCTATTTCTTCACATGAGTTGGAAATATAGACAAAAGATACAATACAGGAAAATTCTGCAAAGATGCAATGTCCTCTCCTCAATGTAGCTTTATCCCTAAGTTAGTCACAATAAAAACATATAAAAGTTTATTTATATAAATATTTTATATATGTAGTTGAGAGATGAACATAAGGATATTACATCCATAATAGAGCCAAGGTTAAGACTCAGAAATAAAGTTGAACTTTTCCAGGAAATATTCTAAATGTATATGTAAAGTTTAGAGCTTCAGAATACATTAAAAGAAATCCATATGGCCAAGATCAAATAATATTAATAAGTTACTCATTTATGGCAATTAAACATTTAGCAGAGGGTACATTTTTCATACATTTATTAACCATGTGTAATTTTTTTCTTTTTTTTTATAATTTATTTTTTCTCAAGTCGTAATTCATTCACACAGGGGTTATAAACACAGAAAGGCAGGATGTGGAGAAGGGAATGACACTGGAGTGTGGGTGTTCAGGGGGAATACAGATATGATCAGAACCCAGTATCAGCTGGGTGAAGGTTCAGGGGACAATTCACTATGACTCTGCCTATGACTCACTTGTCCTTATCTAAGTTGGTATTGTCTGCCCAGGCTACCTATTTACAAGGTCTATGACTACTCAGGCTTCTAAATTTCCACAAAAGCTGCCTATATACATTAGCTTATAGTCATCTGTTTCAATGTTTTTCCACTGAGACCCAAGACTTGGTGTTAGTACACATGTATGACAGGCCTATTGCTGATTTTAGGCCTTCAGTGTGTAAGCAGGGCTGCCCCTGACATCTCCTCCCTTCTCTAAGTATAGAAGGGCTGTGGCAATTCTAAACTTGTGAAGGCGGGGATAGAGGCCTGACCTCCAGTATTTGAAGGGGACCTTGTAATGGCTCCAGTCCCCCTGTCGTTTTCCAGAGAGGCATGAGGGCCATACCCGTCCCGATGTCTTTTTCCTGGAGAGGGGATACTTTTGACATCAACCCCTATGCAGTCAGGCTTGTCCCTCAGGGAACCCAGATAGATATTTTTATCTTTTATTTATATTCCCTTGCAGTGCTTAGCCTTGCAGCCTATGCAAGAATTCAGATCACCTGACAGAGGGGGTTCTGGGTGGCCCTTCTCTGCTTGGTCTAGGGGCAGAAGTTCCCCCTTTTAGGTTGGGTGGAGATGGGTTTTGGAGACACCCTGTATAAAGTAACCACCTCATCTTGAGTCTCGTGGTCCTCCATAGCTAACTTATGATAATGTATCTAAGTAGGTTTTGCTACCAAATTATTTATCTGTTGTATCACAGAGTTAGTCTGCCTATTTGAGAGCCAGGGACCAGCAGAAAAAAGCAAAAAGAACCCAAATAATGGTCCCAAGATGGGAGGAAATAGGGTTGACAACCTTGGAGAGGCTGAAAACCAATTCTTATACCAGCCTTCATCTGTCTCTTTCTCTCTCTGATTTTTCTTAGGGCTTTCACTACCTGTTTCATGCTCTCTTTAGCCCTCCTTGTCTTGTCTATGTAAAGGCAAACTTCTTCTTTAAGAGCTGTACACAGTCAAGAGCTGTGCACTGCATTTTTTATTGTACTAGAGTAAATCAAGTCCAATAAGGATCTTTGCTATTTTAGGAGGTCTCTTCAGACAGTGAAACAAGGGATTTCTTCAGATTAGTGATGTCAATCTCTAGCTGTTTGATGTTCTTGTCAGTGGCCCTTCAAAGGTCTGAGTAGTATAAGTTCGGAGGCCAGCATCTGGATTGGAACTTGTAACAGCAGACATCATGGGTGATTCATTTTTACCTGGGATGCTGCCTGAGTTAAAGCTCCTGGGAGTCCCTCTTTCTCTCGGTCTTCTGGGGTTGGGTGCTGAGCTGCCGCCTGTGACCTGCTCTATGCTCGGGCCCAGACCGGAAGTCCCCCACCCCATCTCTTTCATCTTTCGATGTATATTATAAAATTTCTGAAAGCCATTAGTCTTGTGTGTGTTTTATAAAGATGTATTTTACTATTAATTAATTGTGTGTGTGTGTGTATGTGTGTGTGTATCCATGCACATCTTAGTTCAGATTTCCATGGAGTTAGGAAGAAGAAAGCAGATACCCTTAGAACTGGAGGCATGAATTGCCCATTGTGGATGCTGGGAACTCAACTCAGGTCCTTGACACCAATGACATGATCTCTTAACTGTTAAACTATCTCTCTAGTCCCACGTGTCCAGTTCATGTGTCTTCTAATAAGAAAAAGTAAAGGAATTGGTGATCATATTTTTCTTATACTTATTAATAGAATGAAATGAAAACAAGGAGAAAATATACCCTCTTTTTACTCACTTATATACTCATCTCTACACACATTGAATGTATGTAGAGGTGTAAATAGGTACATGAATGAAAACATGTAAAGATGTTGAAGATAAAGAGGAGAAGGAGGAGGAGGAGGAGGAGGAGGAGGAGGAAGAGGAGGAGGAGGAGGAGGAGGAGGAGGAGGAGGAGGAGGAGAAAAAGACTAAGAAGGAGGAAGAGAACAGAGGACGAGATAAACTGGGCCACAGTGAAGAGCTGAGGTTTGAAGCTGTGACTGTTAATTTTGAACATCAACTTTACTGAATTAAGGGACATTCTGGTCACTGGTACTGCATTAGCTATATCCAGTCTTCCGGTAAGCAGTAAGAGGATTATTTCTCTTCTAAACAGAAAATCCAAGAGATTTCCAGTAGGTTAGAGTGGTTGGAAGGCTCATGCTCTGTCTGTAAAAAAGTTTCTAGGGGTAGTGGCATTTGAATCAATGAGCTGTAAGGAGTGGTGTTGTCCTTGATGTAAACAGGCATTATCCAAAATGGTGACTAAGAATGGAATCAAAGGCACAGTAATACTAAATTCTGCTGTCTTTTCATGAATTACTAAGCCTTTCTTCTTATCTTTGGATATTAGAACTTCAGATATAGCACTGTCCCCATTGTCATGCTAAACAGTTGATCTTTGAAATGAGACTCAGCTACACTTCAGATTCTTTGGTTCTAAGGATTTTGCAATGATACTGGCATGTTTTAGGAGAGTCCTTGCTCATGTAGGAGCATGAATGAGACTTATAAGCCTCCATATATAGTTAGCCAATTCTCCAAATAGATGGCTTTTATCCGTCATCAATAATACATCTAGCTTTCTAACTACCTGCCTTATACCTATTAATATATTTTATGTCTCCACAATTTATTTTCTATCATTTAACATCTATATTTTTCATCATGTACCTATGTATCTATTCATCAACTATCTTTTATTGAAATTGATCAATTTCTTTTGTCATTATTTCTCTACTAAATTCTACTATAATCTATCTATCTATCTATCTATCTGTCATCATTTATTTATTATCTATCTACATCGTATCAGTTCTCTCTGAAGAATTCTGACACAACAGAAATAATTTTTTTGCACTTTGTTTGCTGGTTACAAATTACTTCATAAGATCTTTAATTCTATATTTACCTTCATAAAACAATTGAATCTTCTTGGTGAATGGTGACCTATACATTAATCAGCTCTGAGATAGCACAGTCATAGATGTCTATGCTCTATAAACTTAAGATGCTGTACACAATAGAAAAACAACATATGTGAAAATTATTTGTGAAGAAAACTTACCTCCCAGAAATTCTTTTTGCTTCAGGTCAACCACAGTTGTGCTCTTTTCTGGACAGATTCTTCTTTTGCCATTTTTTTTTGTTAGAATTTGCTGAATGATTTGCCAGGCTCAATTTACTACCTTCTTCCCTGGAAAAACATAGCAAAGCAAAGACCCTCTTCTTTGCTAAGTCATTTTACTTTCTGTATCTGCCTAATGGATAGTATTTATTTATTTGTTCTATACCATTTAGTTCTGGATCACAAACATAAATAATTCTAACCAAATAGTATTCTTCTGTATATTCTTTGAAAAAGCATACAGAAGAGACTCCATATCTACTATAACATGCCTACATTTGCTCTTGTTATTCTTCATTTGCTATTTCAAAATACTACTCTTACTCAGTACTTAGTAGAAACTTTACCACCATCAACTTTTAGGTAATTAATGAAAAGTTACATCTGTGTTCTTCTTATCTGCATGTTTTAAGGAAACACATTTAATCCCTACAAAATGACAAAGACTATTAAAAGTTAAACACAATACCCACCTGGGTCTCATTTGTTAATTCAACAAATATTTATTGCATAATATGTCTGACACTGAATTGGAAATGTACTGATAAATGAGACACAAATCTAGTTTTAAGTTTCACATAACTTATATTTTAATAAAAGAGCAAATTAAGCAGACACAATACAGTTCTAATCTCAAAACGTAGATGGATGCTGAATGAATCATTCATGGTTGGTCTTCCTATTTTGTCATCAAAAGGGAGGAAATCTTAGGGAAGATTGATTAGAGTAGGTAACATATAATCTGACATAAGAACAATAAGCATAACTTAGCCAAGCAATTATAACTTATAACCAATCAATATAGCCCACTGAGAGAGAACGAGAAACATTGGATATGTTATAGGTGGAAAAAGCGGCCTGGAAGAAATCAGGAAAAGCATGGCTTAGTTTTGGAGTCATAGGAGATGAAAGCAGATGAATTGGAAACAAAGAGAGCTATATATGGGACAATGCATAAAGAAAGGTTGGCACAATAGCAATGTCTTTAATCTTAATATACATCAGAACGTTTTAAAGCAGAAGTACAATGCATCTAAATTTGCATTTTAGAGGACTTCTTGCACCCCCCCCCCGAAAGTAATGGGTGTATGTCCTGTTTGCAAAGATGAGTGAGTAACAATTTTCAAGAGAATACTCCCTGGATCTTCTCTTGAATGTCAGGCTCTTTGAAGGCTACTTGAGTTCTCTTCTCTAGAATGCTTTTTCTGCAGGCTTCTTTGAGTGACTGGGCCCACCCACAAACCCAGCTGCATGAATGGCTTTCCCCAACTTGGAGGAGACACTGTCAGCAGCCAGTAATATATCTGTATATGTTTTTCTAGTGTGAAAATAAAAAGCCTTAAATCATGAAACACGCTAGAGAAGTGAAGGCTGGACCCTACAGTTTCATAGACAGAAAGAATATAGACTATTCACTTGGGTAGCAGAAAGAGTCTCTCTCATCCCAGAGCGATTTCAGAGGATTCCATAAAACACTCATGGGAGAAGACACCTGTCTGAACTAAGTGCCTGATCCACACAGGAGTCTTGTGGTTGGAAACAAATGTCCTGGTTATGAGCTGGCTCTGCCCCAAGAGTTGCAAAACCCTTTCCTATCCAAGGAAGGACCAAGTGCTCCCTGGGTATAGCGATTTCCAATTACTCTAAGAAAAGGGAGGAATAGAGTAAATTTCACAAAACGACAGCCAGGTCTCTATGGGAGGCTTGTCCTGACTGTTCTTCACCTCTGTGCTCCTTGCATACTGCCCACACACAGACTCTAGCTGAGTCCCCAGCCTGCTGAGGGAAGTGGTTTAATTAAAATCACACTTCACACTGCCAAACTGGATATGCTAGCCTCAGCTCCAAGAATGTCTTGGAAAAAGTATCTGGAACTGACTGAGTCTTTCCTGGAAGGGACCTTTTCTTGGTAGTGGTTGGGGATAGGCAAATCCAGCAGATAGAGAAGACAACCTTGGCTTTTAATACTTTGCTGGTCCATAGGTGCATGCTCACTCTTCCTATTTTACTTCTGTGACTTTGTCTCCTTACATGTTATGAAGCTTCCAGTCATTACACAAATCTTGCAAAAGATACTGGATGCTATTTTCCATCACCAAGTACTAGATATGGTAGGACGCAGTGCTAGCAGTTGAACAGTGTCAAATACAGCAAGATTCACTCTTGATTTCAGCTTCTATCTTTTTTTGCCCAAGCAAGATTTGGGTGAAACATGTTAGTTCTTTTTATTGTCACTGTGATAAGAAAGTCTGAGAAACCAACTGAAGAGGGAATGGGTTTCTTTTGAGTCACATTAGCAAGAACTTGAGGCATCTGGTCATATCACATCCATAGGTAAGCAGCAGAGATCCAGCAAAACATGTTCTCAGGTCACTTTCTCTTTTTTATATGGTCTAGAAGCTCAGCCTAGAAAATGGTGCCACCTACAGAGGAGGGGGTTTCTCACCTCAATTAGCACAATCAAGGAAATTGCCTATATCATGCCTTGGAGGCTATCTCCAAGGAGATTCTGGATTTCATCAAGCTGATAGTGAAGATTAATTATCATACGTTGTTTGTCTAAGTATAATGTAAGAATAGTTACGTTTTTTATTCAGATGTCAAGCAATTGCCATATTTTCAGTGTTAGAGACAATACAACCCTTATTATTATAATTATCAGAGTTGGATAGGGCAGTAGAAAGGTGGCTCAGCTGATAAGAGTACTTATTGCTCTTCTAGAAAACCAAGGTTTGATTCCTAGAACCTCCATCAGTGGACACACAGACACCTGTGACTCCAGCTTCAAGGGGTCTATATCACTTTGTTCTGGCTTTCTCTGGTTTATATCCTTATATAGAAACATACAACACACATAATTAAAAATAAAATAAATTCCTTAAAACCACAAATAAGTATCAGAGCATTATCAACAGGGAATTGGACAAAAGCGCTAAGAAATTAATAATGAATTTGTGTTTGTTAATTCATTGTTGGAACTTAGAAATTTTATTTGCCTCCATGGGCTCCAAATGTTGTCTTCTATAAAAAGTGTCTTAAGATCTTCTTACCCTTGTGTTCTAACATTCTATATTTGCTTAAAACTAACTTTCATTGTTCATTTTTTTATTCTCTCAAAAAATAACACTTCAAATAAAACCTAGTACATGTAATTTAGTCCTTTCTGTATACAATGTAGTGCATGGAGTAGTGTGCACAGATTAATTCATGATAAGAATTAGTAACTAGGGCTGCAGAGAGGGCTCAGTGGTTAAAGGCACAAATACTTCTTCAAGAGGACTTGAGTCAATTCCTTGCTTGCACATGACAGCTCACAGCTGTCTATAACTTAAGTCCAGCCCTTTTCTGGACTTCATGGGTGTAAGGTATGTACATGATGTATGGGTATACATAAAAACAAAGCATTCATTCAAATTAAATAGCAATTCCTAAAATAATTCATAACAGTCAAATATATGAATCATTAACACATTATCAACTCTTTCAAAGGTTTGCTGATAGCATTATTCTTCTCTATTCTCCAGGACAGAAATAATATTTTATTTATGTATTTCTGACAATCTAAAATATTTATCGTTTTAAATTATGTGTCTTTGTTTATGTCTTTGTGTGCCATTATTTGCTTTTGTGTAGGTACCTACAGAGGCCAGATGTGTCAGATACAGCATGGATTAAAGTTATAGGTGGCTGAGAGACCCCTCTTGTGGTTATTAGTAGCTAAACTAAGCTAAACTAAGGTACCATTTAAGAACATGAAGTGCTTCTAATCTGTGAGACATCTCTTACTCCTATTTGTTGACACCTTCATACATGTCTATAAGACAGTTTTTTACAATTTCCCATATGCATGCATATATGTATTTAGTGTACAATTTGATCAGACTTACTCTACATTAGTATCTTGCCCTATGCCCTCTTCTGCTCAGCTCCTTCTGCTTCGTATTTCCCTTCCTACCTTCATTTAATTTTTGTATGTGTGACCCACTGATTTCGATTAGTGTTGATTATATGAGCATGGATGCAGTTTAATGGAGTTTGGGCAACGTAGCCTAATGGGAAAAAATTTGTTCTTCAACCTGGGAACTTATCAAGTACCAGTAGCTCCTGAGGAAATGTGGGACCTCATGAGCTACTTTCTCCATCATTGACTGAACGTTGATAAACCTAGGTGGGCCTTGTATAGGTAACCACATTGCCTCCGGCTTTGAGCGTAGCAGGCACTTTCTACTAGAAGAGTAATTCACAGCACACATCTTAATAGTCTGCCTCTTGTACTCTTTCTGTTTCCTCTTCTTTGATGATCCTTAAGCGCTGGAAAGGATGATGTAGATGGCCATTTAGAGTTGAATATTGAGAAGTCAATTATCCTTAGCGCTTGCAAAAAAAAATTCCCTAAGTCTCTGTATCAATGAGCACATTCTGCATAAATAAACTTCTTTAACAAAATAATTTTAAAGGAATTTCTTTGTTGCAGAACATGATAGAAAGTAGTATCTTATTTTTAAGTGTACGTTTGTGTCTGTGTCTGTGTCAGTACACCCAGCTTAATCTTTAGTAATCTTCATTGGAAATATCTTCTATTCCATATCAAATTTTCCTGCTGTCATTCTGTCTTGGAGATCAAATGCTTATTATATCATATCATCTACCTGGCTCCTTGTCCTGTGGTTCAAAACATAGCCTCTAAGGAGATGACGGTTAACTGAAAATGTCTATTTGAATTGACTGAAGGATTCTCAGCTGGTGAAATACTCTGTGAGTTTGTTGCATTTGAGCAGGTTCAATGAGTAAAGGAGGTCACTCATTCCATTATGAGTAAACATCACCAACATCTTGAGGGTATGTGCATTGTTTATTTTTCTCATTGATGCTCCAAAATACCTGACAAAAGAAGTTCAGTTAGGGAAGCTCTTGTGCTGACTTTGGCTTAAGAAGGGATGCAGCCCCATGTGTCAGGAAAGGACTAGGGCAGGAGTGTGAACTGATTGTGTTACTTCTACTGTCAGGAGCAAAGATTGGACAGAAGGTCAGATTATAAAACTTCAAGCCCCACCTACATTGACCCACAGAGGTTTACCTCTGAAAGTTTCTGCAGTCTTCCAAAGCAGTACCATCTGCTTGGGACCAAGTGTTTAAACACATGAGCCTACCAAGAACATCTCACATCCAAACCATAACAGCCTAATAGAAAGAAAAAGTAGAATAAGATTAAGCTTCCTTTTTCAACTAAATTATCAACTTTGTTGTGTGTGCATGTGTGTGTGCATGTGTGTGCATGTGTGTGTGTGTGTGTGTGTGTGTGTATTCCTAAATAGCCTTTAGACACAAGGAATTGTGTGATGAGGATACCTTATCACATGCATTGGCTGATGAACCGGGGATTACAATATCCAGTGCCCTGGCACTCAGGCACTCAGGCTTCTGGATTCATTTATGCTCAGATTGAATTATACTACCTGTTTTATTGATTCTTTTATTTATAGAGAATAGTATGTAGGATTTATCTCTGTATTCATGTAGAGCTGATTCCCTGAATAAATGTTGTATACAGACAGACAGATGCACACACACATACACACACACACACACACAGAGAGAGAGAGAGAGAGAGAGAGAGAGAGAGAAAGAGAGAGAGAGAGAGACAGACAGAGACAGAGAGACAGAGAGACAGAGAGACAGAGAGACAGAGATAGAAAGAGAAGACAAGAAAGACAAAAGAGATGGAGAGAAAGACAAACAAAAAGAGACAAAGACAGAGACAGTACAGAGATACAATGACAAAGACAGACAATCAGAAAAAGTTGCATAGAGAGTTAGGGGTATTTTTATGCTTTTCAATAATTAAGAAAATATAGAGTAAGTACCATAAACAGTGGCACACTTGCTCTTCTGAACCCCCACAGAAAGAAGAAAGCATAGTTATGGGGCATTAATTGTAGAAATCAGAGACAAAGAAATAAATCTCCTTTCCTTCCTCTTACAAGGATGGTACTGAGGTGTTAATTCTTTATATTGCTTGGGAATGACTCTTTTAATCAAGTTGAATCACATCTTGTAATACAATTGTATCTCTTCATGTGTGAGCATATGACAGTAGCTAGCATGGTAACCTAGTCGTTCACAGTTACACCTACCCTTCTATACTTTACTTTTCTTTCCAAATATTCTTTCATGCCTGCACTGGTGTGTGCTGTACTACCCTGCGTCAGTCTCTGATTTCTATGTGGTCTGACAAAGAATACACGGAATTCTCTTTAATTTCACTTTGTCACTAAAACTGAGGGGAAAAAAGATTAGAAAATCTGTATTACAAAGATAAATTCAAAGAAGGGCCATCACATATTTTTTTCACAATAGCATTCTTGCCTTTTTTCCCCCTTGACCTTTCTCCTCATTTTCAGTTAGCATGTCGCAGCAATAGGTATCATGATTATATTTGCATACGTGCATACAATGCACATTGATGATCCTCACCGACTGTATTGCCCTCTTCTATCTCCCATTCCTCCTCTTTTCTTTATACCAGGTAGTTCTCTCATTACATTTGTGACTTATTTTTAACTCTAAATCCAAATATGAGAGAAAACATCTAATATTTTTTTTGTCTGTATGGGGCATTTTATTTGTATTAAAATGACGTTATTCAATTTCATTTATTTTCTGCAAACATAATTTCATTCTTTATGGATGAATAAAACTCTATTCTAGAACCTTATCTCATGTCTGTGATAAAATAATTTGTGTGACCATGTGATGAGTCAGGTTTTCCTTTCTATATCCTGTGAGTCATGGATTTTCTAAGCAGTAGAAACTAAGCATAAGACAAGAGGTTGCTGGACTCCTAAGGTTTTTTTTTTGTTGTTGTTGTTGTTTCGTTTTGTTTTGTTTTGTATAGACACTTTAGAGAAAATAGAATTAGTTGCTATTTGAAACACTATGACCTAAGTGACTTAGTTCTATATTATTTATTTTGACTCATTGCATAGTAAAATGAAGTCATCAACCTTTCAGACATAATAAAAATGTAAAAGTGAAGGACAAGTTCGGTGTACTTGAAAGCATAGAGAAGAACTTCTGAAGGAGAGAAGGCAAAGGGACATCTATTCTAAAACAGTATTTAATGAATCAGTAGTAGCAGAAGAGGTAATATGGATTGGTTGGAGTCTTTTACATATTTTAAAAACCATTCAGTTATTAATTTTTAAACTAAAATAAAACTATCCATGTGGAAAAAAGTTGTTTTCAATACTTTTATGTAAATGATTCCACTATTCAGAATATTCAGTAAATGTGTGCCCATATTCTGCCCATCCTGTATGGGCCAGAGATTTGAATATTTCTATTTAACTTTTGACAGTCTCATACTTGTTCAGCAAGTATTGTCAGTATTGTCGCTCAAATTGCCTTCTCATACATATCTCTTTCTCATCTATACTAACATTATATCCTTTTCTTCCTTCCTTCCTTCCTTCCTTCCTTTCTTCCTTCCTTTCTTTCTTTCTTTCTTTCTTTCTTTCTTTCTTTCTTTCTTTCTTTCTTTCTCCCATTCTTTCTTTCTTTCTCTCTTTCCTTTCTTTCTTTTACTTTCTTTCTTTCTCTCTTTCCTTTCTTTCTTCTTCTTCTCTTCTTCCTCTTCCTCCTTCTTCTCTCCCACCTCTCTCCCTCTGTATGTGTGTGTGTATCTGTCCCTCTGTTTCTGTCTCTGTCTCTCTGTCTCTCTATCTCTCTGTCCCTCTGTCTGTCTGTCTGTCTGTCTGTCTGTCTCTCACTCTCTATGTCATCTGGTCTGTGTATGTGGTTATAGACACAGTGAGTTTCTGACACGATCAGCTATGTGTGTACAGAAGGCTGAATTTCCCAGTACTCCCCCACCACCATTCTCTGCATCTTACTGTCTTCTCAGTTCTCTTCTGTGATGTTCCTCACACTCAAAATGAATTACAGAGCTGTCTCATTCAGACAGGGGCACACAGCTATTTACTGTCAACAAATTGGCTAGCCATTAGTTTTGGTTTTGACCATTGCCTATTGCAAAAATTACTTAGGAGAACAAACAAAAATTAGAGGACAATTTAACTACATGTCCATTTATCAAACTATCAATAATAGATTCCCTTATGAGGCTGGCAACATTCTTAGCCATATATGACCAGGTTTGCAGTACCAGACATGTATTTGTTCCCATGGAATGAGTTTCTGATCCAATTGGGAAGCACATTCTTAACATTGTACAAGTGGTATCTTGCCTGTCAGGTCATTATGACAGCATATATAGAATCCATTGACTTATTAGATGATCAATGATTCTTCTCCCCAACATCTGGAATATCAGTTTCTATCCTTGTAAATAGTAACCACTGGGGAGGAAGCTTCATTCTCAGTTTTAGCTTAATATTTCTGTGTCCTGAATCCAAAATGTATAGTTTCTGCAGTAATAGAGTCTTACTTCCTAGTTTAGATTGGGGGAATAAAAGGCCAGTGGTATCTTCTCTTAAAATCAGACAGTGACTCTTAATCCTTGTCTACCTTTTGGAGTCCAAGGCCATAGATATTAGGCATCACTCCAGTTGTCCCCTAATTCATCTTACACCTCTTAGAGATCTTCCCTTTCTTTTGCTTAATACTTTTGTTTTCTGAGTTCACACTTGAATGGTCTACTGGCTCTTAGGGACCAAGAAGCAATAATACGAAGAGACTGGTTAGAGAATTCTGTGGCAGCCAGCCAGCTCTTTCTTCCAACATTTCAACCCAAAGAGAATGGAAGGAGAAAAATAGGGCACCCTGGAGGCAAGAATCCTTGAAAATCCCCTTCTTTTTAGGGAGAATGAAAAAGTTCTATTCATGACTTTTACCGCTAGGTTTGGGCTTCTTCTGAAAAACAACAAGGAATTTGGGATCTCTGCTTAAAAAGAGTGTAAATATTTACCCACATATGCTGAAATATTCTTGTGACATTTAGTCTGATACATACTGCCAGCAGAGAAAGAAGCTCCTGAGCCAAACATAGGAATTTTTTATTTTTAATCTTCCTTGGGAGCAGAACAAACATTTGCAATGATATAAAATGTATTAAAGTCACAGGCTCTTGAATTTCTAACTAGTTAAGTGTAAAGAACTATTGTATTGCTTGAAGTTCTTATAATAGCACATTCTGTAAGCTTTACTTGCATTATTCTTCAAATGTATACAAGACCATTCTTATCATTATTATAATTAGACAGATAGAGATACACGCATCTGTTTGTCTTAATAGTGAGAAAATCATGATGATTATTAAGTACATGCCTCATCTTGTAGAGTTTTGATCAGTAACCAAGTATCTGTAAATTCACGATTTAGGATGTGGTCAGCACTCAATAGTTGTCTCATACTTCCAATGTTACTATTTTCCAAAAGTATAAAAATGTTTATTTAGTAAGAGCATAGATGAACTTACCATGTAAATCTTATCATTCCAATAAGTGAAACAACTGAAGCTCAAATTGGACAAATGACTTCAAAAGACTTTTGACTAACAATCAGGTATTAAATAATCTTTTTATACCAGGCCCCATGCTAGGTCCTGGGATGTACCATGAATCAGTACCAAAATATTTATATATAATTTATTAAGACAGAGGTACATAAAAAATTAGGAATTAAATTAGTGAAGTAGAGAAGACAAATAGAATGGAATGCATACCTGCTGCTTCCTTGTTGTTACATATAGGGATACAAAAGGACAGAGATTGACTTTGATGAAGATTATGATTAATTTTAAAAGTGAGCATATGGAAAGCTTGGTAGGATTTTATGTGTAGTAGAGAATGAGATATTAGACATCAACATATTATATATAAGTACACTGAACACACAGCATTATTGCGTGGCATCTAGAGACACTCCTTCTGGTGGTAAATGAGGGCCCACAAATGGAGAGCACTGAAATGCAGCTGTCAGTTGCTGATCTGAATGGAACTAGTAGTAGAGCCAAGGCCTGGATTTCATTTCTTATGCCTCTTTACTTTACTTTTTTACGAACTGAGAAGTGTGTGGCACTGAAGAACTGCATGTGTGTGGCAATGTGTGCATTCTTAGAATTTACAAGCAAATAGCAACTTTGCATTTTGATATCTGATAGGGAACTACAAAGAATTGGATGTTCATTCAAGGACCATGCAAGTCACAGAAATATTTTTACTTCAAGCAATTTCATCAGCCTGCAGTAGACTTAAGAAAGTTATGGATAAAACAAACAAACAAATAAATAATATTCAAGATTCCAAGAAAAAATAAGGATATTTGCAATTGGCTAAAAACATAACATTTTTTAGTTTCTTGAGGGCTTCTGACGTGTTTGGGTGTCATGTGTCCTTTGTACATTTCAAGTGCTCCCTGTAGAGATATTTACCAGCAGGCCTTATTTATTTTTCTTGTGAAGTCAGCGACTCTTTGGAACATTCCAGTCATTCTGTAATCCAAGTTAGGGAAGCTTAAGCCCGAGTTAGTGGGAAGATGCTCTCATCTGTTCTTTCTGCCTAAAATCTCCTTCCTGGTTTTGTGTTGAACAATTTCTATTCATGTTCTGTATACAGAAAAGAACTTCATGAACTTACAACATACATCAGTCTTCTAGATGTACATATCTCAGTCCATTGTATTTGCCATTTATGTAACATCACAATAATATTTTAAACAAACAATTATTAACAAATTATATTTTAATACCTATTTTCCCAATGTTGTGAATAATGTCTGGGAATATAAAAGTTATTCCTCATGTAATAGGGAGTCAATAAATGAGGTGCAATAATTCAGACTCCAATCAGTCATAGCAGTTTATTTCAGTTGCCAATGTATTGTCTAAGTCTGGCAGTTACCAACAAACATAAATCAATAAACATAATCCATCACATAAACTAAAACAAAGAAATCCACATGATCATCTTGTTAGATGTAGAAGAGACCTTTGACAAAATCTAACACCACTTCATGATAAATGTCCCGGAGACCTCTCGAGAGACTAGAATCATAAGGAATACACCCTGATATAATAAAGACACTTTACCACAAGTCCATAGATAACATCAATTTAAATAGAAAGAAATTCAAAGAAATCCCACTAAAATCAGGAATAAGACAATATTGTCCACCATCTCTCTAACTATTCAGTATACTACCTGAAGTCTTAGTTAGTTGCAATAAGGCAGTGAGAGATATCAAGGGTAAGCAAATTGGAAATGAAGAAGTCAAGGTATCTTTACTTGCAGATAATACGAAGCAACTCTAAAATTCTCCTGCAAAACTTCTACATCTGATAAACACTTTGATCAAAGTAGCTAGCTACAAAATTAACTCACAAAACTAGTAGCCTTCCTATATTCAAGTGACAAATGGACTGAGAAAGAAATTAAATAAACAACACCTATCACAATAATATAATAATATAATAATATAAAAATCAAATAATATAAAATCAAAGTGTAGCTCTAACCAAGGAAGTGAAAGATCTATATGATAAAAACTTTATGACATTGAAGAAAGAACTTAAAGAAGATATTAGAAAATGGAAATATCTCTTATGCTTATGGATCTGTAGAATTAACACAGTAAAAAGAGTCACCCTAACAAAAGTAATCTACAGATTTACTGTAATCTTCTTCAAATTTCCAGTGCAATTCTTAATAGATCTTAATATTAGTTTTCAGCTTCACATGGACACACACACACAGCATTGCTTAAACAATTCTGTATGATAAAAATAACTTCTGAAGTATCACTGTCTGCAACATCAAATTGTTCTATAGAACTATAGTAATAAAAATTTATGCTATTGGCAGAAAAATATCCATGCTGATCAATGGAACTGAATTGAAGATCCAGAAATAAGTCCATATATTTATGGAAACCTAAGTTATGTTAAGTAAACCAGAAATGCAAAGTGGAAAAAAAGACAGCATTTTCAATAGATGTTGCTTGTCAAACTGGATGGTTGTATGTAAAATAATCCAAATAGATCCATACATAATATCCTGTAAAAAAATCAACTCAGATGGATCCAAGACTCCAGAATAAAATGAGATACATTGAACCTGATTGAAGAGAAAGTTTTAGCTTTGAACTCATTGATACAGAATAAGACATTTCGAACAGATCACTGAGAGCTCAGGCAATCAACAATTATAAAACAGTTGTTTCTATACATCAAAGGACACAAATATTTGAACAAAGTTACAGTCTTCAGAATGGAAAAAAAGGTTTACCCAACTACATATCCAAATTTGAAATATTTAAAATATATAATGAATTTAAAACACTAGACACCAAGAATACAAATAAGTCAATGAAAAAGTAAGGTACAGATCTAAATAGAGAATTCTTTAAAGAGAAAAGTCAAATGGCTGATAAAATTTCCAGAAATGTTCAACATCCTTGGTCATTTGGAAAATGCAAATCAAAACATCATTGAGATTTTATCTTATACTTATCAGAATGGTTAAGGTCAATAAAACAAGTGACAGATCATCCTGGCAAGGATGTGGAGCAAAGGAAACACTTGTTTATTGTTAGTGGGACTGAAAACTTATACAGACACTATGGAAATAAGTGTTATCATTACTCGGGAAGATGGAAAATTTTCTACTGGAAACAACAAAGATGTCTCCCAAAAGAAACTGTGGTATATTACATTTACACAATGGAATATTACCATTAAAAATGAAATAATAATGAATCAAATGAATTCATAAGTAAATGAATGAACCTAGAAAAACTAAAGAATTCTTTAAAGAGGAAACACAAATGCCTGAGAAGCTTTAACAAAAATGTTGAACACCCTTGGTCATTAGTAAAATGCAAACCAAACCAAACCAAAACAAAACAAAACAAAATCAGAGACAAAAACAACCAAACAAACAAAGACCTCATTCTAGCAAGGTTACCCAGACCCAGAAAAACAAATACAGTACATATTCATTTATATGTGGATATTAGCTATCAGTTCAATGATAAATAATATATAATCAATAAAACCACAGAGGTTTAGGTATCAAGTGAGGGATTAGTATGGACAGATAGAGACCCCTGAAAGTGGGGAATATAATAAATAGTTATAGATGGATGAGTGTTGAGAAATTTTAACCAGGGGTTCAAGTGGGGAAAGAAAGGGAATAAAAGGACAGGGGGATGCAAGGATACACAGTTAAAATTAAACTAGGGGTAGTATGGAAACCTAATGCCAAGAAAGCTTCCATATATACATGGGTTTAATGCTGAGTTTTGAATTTGTCTTTGTTGCATGGGTAATTTTTGGATGTTTTCCCCCTTGATGTCATTTCTTCTCTGTCTTCTGGCTTGTGTGTTTTGGGGTTATGTTGACTAGTATGTAATCAGGTTCAGCAGGGTCTATCTCCTGGAGTTTTGTGGCTTACATGGCCTTTGAGATTTTGGGTGTTAACCTTGCCCCTGGGGTCTCTAGTGCCAGTACTGACTGGGGTACTTGATGCAAGAGTTTTTTCCCAGAAATCAGGAAGAGTTGTGGACTGGAAATGGAGTGTAGCAGACAGGGTAGCCTGTTTATTTTTTATGATACACAGAAAGTGGTGGATCTGGGTGGGCGCAGAGTTGGAGAGAAAATAGAAGGAGTAGAGAAAGGAGAAACAATTATCAGGATACATTAAATATTTTTTAAACTCTACTTTTGACTAAAGAAAAAGTTTAAAACTCTAGGAGGCCTTTTTTTTCTTTTTACTATTTCTGTGGGGAGGGCATTAAAATTTTGATAGGAATTACTCTAAATATGAAGATTGCTTTGGAGACTGTAGCTGTTTTGTATCCCTAGATCAGTTTTTATAGTTTTCTTTCATTGATATCTTGTAGTTTTCAGTGCAGAGATTGTTTATAATAACAACAATAAAAGGAGCTAGAAATAGTAAGTGATTCAAAGGAAAAAGCATCTACAAGACACAACAGGACTAATATAATATAAACTTACAGATTCTGGGGCAGCACACACAGTACCTACACAGGTTTAATGCAGAAAAAAATCTCAGCACTGTGAAACATATGCCCTGCACCCAACAAAGAAGATTTTAGTAACTGATACTTGCTCAAAAGGGGAAACTTAATTTTCTTGAGTGGAGCATTATTAATATATCAACTACACTACAGGACAGGCATCATGCCCTCCAGTAGCTAGGTAACACAAATGCTCCCCCTCTCTCTCCCTCCCTCCCTCCTTCTTCCCTCCTTCCCTCCCTCTTCTCTCTCTCTCTCTCTCTCTCTCTCTCTCTCTCTCTCTCTCTCTGTCTGTGTGTGTCTGTGTGTTGCCGTCCCTTAGATTTTTTCCTCTACTTTTTTTTAGATAGAGTAAGATCCTGAAGTTGGGTGAGTAGGGAGATTGGGAGGACTTAGAAGCAGTTATGGAAAAGGAAGGACATGATGAAAATATAAACAAAATTTTAATAAAAAATTTTAAAGTATCACGTATTGCTATCAGGTAGAGAAATTAACCTACCATTTGAACTATTTGCTTTAGTCAACAGATCCCAAATATATTCTATGTGCCAGACTTGATATTCCTCATGTGATGTTTATGTTTTAGGCATCCCAGTAGTTTTATAGGATTCCCAGTAGTTTTATAGGATTAACAATGAAAGTGACAATAATTCTTCTCTCTTTCAGTAAGGAAACTTTGTTAGTAAATGATTCTTCCTCCCCACTAGAAATTGATGTGTTTCAGTGGTGCAAAAATGAGTGGTTCTGCTCAATGAAATGTTGAGAAACAATGTATCTATTCTGGGTGAAGATGCTGGAGCTTCTGATGTTCAATCACAATAGTCTTACCTCCCTTCCCAAAGTACTATATTTGAGATATTAAATAAAGAATAGTTCATTGAAATATGGTATGAGAGACTATGAATATAATCAAACAACATATGGCTAGATATCAGTTAATAATGATACTTTAGTAATCAGGATGGTAGAATTTGAAATGTATTTCTTACACGTTGAGCTTCACTTATAGCATTGTAAGTACTATTTTTAACATCTTCGTAGAGATGGAAGAAGGTTTTCAAAATCATAAAAGTATGAAATGCTACTACTATCAATTAGCTTCTCCATATATTTTCCATTGATGGGGTGAGTGTTGGAGATTTATATAACTGTTTAGCTGGATAGTCTGGAAGTCAGAACCTTGTCTCAAATAGGACTTTAGATGTCATGGAGAAAACAAGTGGTTTAATGAATAATTGTGGAAGTACAGCTAAAAGTTATGAAAGGGTATAGCAATCCTATTATAAGCTGGCTTGTGGCAACATCATTGGCTTTATTTATTAGCATGCTCTCCTGCCAGTTGCATTAGTAAACATATTTGATCTGAATAATTGTGAAAAGTAGGTGATTTGTCCCTATTTTCTTATGACACATTGCAGTTTTATAGACTCTAAGTGATTTGCTTAAGCCTTTATAGCTAAAGGAGGAAGAGAACGGAGAATCAAGACCTTGTCTGTGTGAGTTTGTGAATTTTAATCATAATGCTGTTCTACTAAGATAGGGTTTTTCTGCTAGTCTGACATGAGAAGTGAGGAACCAATCCTCTCATACTCTAAGCTGATGAATGTTTCACATTTGTGAGCACTTTTTGGCACTTAAACATGCCTTTGTATCTTCATATGTTTCTGTGAGCCTTATGAGAGATTATTCTAGTAGAAACTGCTTTATTCAACTTAAATTTGAAAAGAATATGTAAAGAAAAATACTCAGAAATTTTCTACATCCAACTAATTAGGTAGATGGTAGACTTGATGTTCAGATATAGACGGCCTACATCCGAGATAAAAGGTTATATCACTTTAAGAATGTAACAGGGGACTGAGAAAGACCTCATGGGATAGATGAAGATTGACAAAGCTAATAGTGATCTTCAAACATTATTACTATGCATAAAACTCATATATAAAATCTTGTCAGTAGTACTATTTCACCCATTCTGATTACATACATCATTCAATACAGTATAACAAGGAAGTGACAGTTTGACTAGCTTTCTAGTTTAAGGTAATGCTAGGATACTTCAGTGGCCATTAGTCAGATATTCCAGTGTGGTTATTTATTAAGGCCTAACTTTTGATATACTTTATGGCTATTCCCAGAACTGAGGAAGAAAATGACACATCTCCTTCTGGAAGGAGGCAGAGTCCTGGAGCTCCCAGTCCTCAGCATTCTGCAGTTGGCTTCCGTTCTCTGTGTCGATTAGGCCTTTCAAACCAATTACCATTATATATTGCTGAGATTTATAGTCCTTGGTATTTGAGGTTACAGGACTTCCGTTCTCAGGAAAGCGCTTCATGCCATCACTTCTAATCAGCTCAGCACAATGTTTGATTTCCCCTCTGTTCCATTAGAGTATTAATAGCCAGGCAGAATAGCCTCAATCATAGTGCTTGGGGAAACATAAAAATTGGCTTTAGGGGTCTAAATTTTAAAGTACTGTCTTCTCTCTTATCAAAATAAAGTAAATGATTCAGCAAAAATTATGAAAAAAATAATATTACTGACTTCCAGTAGCTGAGGTACAGATATAAAAAATCAGTCTCTACTCAGTGTGAGTGTCATAACCTTCCAGAAACTTATTAGAACAAAACAAAGGGAACTGTTTTTAAAGTTAAAGTATAAATAACATGTAAACATCTTTCCTATCAATGTTTTTAATATTTATGAAGCAGAATAGTATAATATAGGTGGGAGGAATAGTCATTAATCCTTGTTTATCCATGCATCCTTCCACCCATACAGTCTTCACCTTACCATCAGTCTATACACACACGCATCATCTACTCATTCACATGACATCATTTACTTAACCATTTTATGAATTCCCTGGTCACTGTGTTCTGATCATGAGACATTTTAAGTATGCTGTTCTTAGAGACTAAAGAATGGTACGCCCTGAGCCCGAGTCACTAGTGTGCTAAGGCTCATTCAAGACCTGCTCTTTCTTCAATACCTACATTTCAGCCTTATTTTAGTCCTTTTGTGAGACATAAATGAACCTATATATCCTTGCACATTTGCTTTTTAAAACTAAATTACATCTCTTTTTCATTTCTACCAGTATTTGTCAAAACTCTGCTTTTTAAAGGGCTATCAGAAACTCCCTGTTTCATGAAGTCTATCCAGATCTGCTCATCAGATGAATTTTTTTTTGTATTAACAGGATGTTTATCCATCTCATGATTTTTGAACATGTGTAATTAAAGAACAAGTATATTTTCAAAAATTGTCATACTTTGTTATGCCTTATAAATATTAGAAGAGTTTATGTTTCTATGAGCTAAATGGAAGTATTGTTCCCCAGGATGAGTGCCTTTCATTACTTTCATCTTCTATCCTAATCTCCAATTTTAATAATAACCAGCACAATAACTACAGTCTTATTAATCAAAATTTGTTGATAATTTCATATTTTTACTCATTGGTTCAATTATTATTGTTATTATTGAAAATAGATTCTTCTGTCACACAGTAAAATCCAACCACATTTCCCACCCTGACTCCTCCCAAACTCCCTTCTACCTAACCTCTGCCTCAGATCCACTCCCCTTTTGTCTCCCATAAAAGAACAGACCTTCAAGGGACAGCAATAAAATATGACAAAACAAGATACAATAAGACAAGGTAAAAGCCCTCATACCAAGGCTGGAATAGGCAACCCAATAGAATGAAAAGAGTCCTAAGAGCAAGCAAAAGAATCAAAGACACACTGGTACCACAGTCTGGAATCCCACACAACCACCAAAGCAGGTCCAATTATTTTTATATCTTTATTCCCTGTATTCTTAATGAAACTTTGATATTAGAGAGCAGTGTCTGTCACCTAAAATAATGCACAGCATTCCTGAGGTGCCACTGATGTTTGTTCATATACCCTAAATAAACCTGGATTATTGGCTAGCAGCAGATGCTCACCTGCTTCCAATTTGCTGGATTCCACAAGCTGTATGTTATACTTAGGGAAGCACCCACTGGCATACCCTGGTTCTCATAAAATAGGAGGTAAAAAAGAAACATGCTCTTATTTTCTTGCTGGAAAAATTCACATCCTGAAGCATGAGTGGGGAACAATTAAATTTGTGGTCTATGCATTTCTTGATCTAAGCAAATACCATCTCTGAATTTAAAAATACTATGGAGTCCATGTTTGGTAAAGAATATATTACCTTTCTCAGAAGGGAATCTTCTTTCAGCTCTAGAATATATTTTATTCATTTTAAGATATGGAACTACTTATCCACATTTCTTAATTAATTCCTTGGAAAACCACCTGGCCTGCCTGAGATCTGAAGCCATAAGAGCAGTGCACAGACTTCTCTGTTGAGGTTATGTTAGACAACTCATCAATTCTCTTTTCATATATTTATTCCTATAACATAATCCCACCATTTTTGCATAATAAAAGAAGGAAGAAAATGTTACTTTAAAACTGTGTTCTAATACAAAACATTCTTTATTTCTTGAATTTTCATTGTTATTGGATATTTTATTTATTTACATTTCAGATGTTAACCAATTTCCCCATTCCCCCCAGGAGCCCCCATCACATCCCCCCTCCTCCTGCTTCTATGAGGGTGTGCCCCCACCCACCCACACACTCCCACTCCCAGCCCTCAAATTCCCTCACACTGAGGTATCCAGCCTTCATGGGACCAAGGACCTCCTCTCCCACTGACGCCCAACAAGGCCTTTCTTCACTACATATACAGATGGAGCCATAGGTCCCTCCATGTGTGCTCCCAGGCTGGTGGTTTAGACCCTGGGAGCTCTGGTTGATTAGTATTATTGCTCTCCCCATGGGTCCTCAAACCTTTTCAGCTCTTCCAGTCTTCTCTCTAACTCCTCCATTGGGAACTCCATGATCAGTTCAATGGCTAGTTGTGAGTGTCTGCCTCTGTATATGTCAGGCTCTAACAGAGCCTCTCAGGAGACAGCTACATCAGGCTCCTGTCAACATGCACTTCCTGGCATCCACAACAGCATCTGCCTTTGGTGACTGCACATGGGATGGATATCCAGGTGGTACAGTCTTCAGACAGCCCCTCCTTCAGTCTCTGCTCCACACTTCATCTCCATATTTGCTCTCTTGAGTATTTTGTTACTCCTTCTAAGAAGGATCGAAGCACCCACACTTCGATCTTCTTTCATCATTAGCTTCATATGGTCTGTGAGTTGTATCTTGGGTATTGCAAGCTTTTGGGCTAATATCTGCTTACAGTGAATGCATACCATGTGTGTTCTTTTGTGATTGGGTTACATCACACAGAGTGATATTTTCAAGTTCCTTCCATTTTTGCCTAAGAATTTCTCTAATTCATTGTTTTTAAGAGCTGAGTAATACTCCATTGTGTAAATGTACCACATTTTCTGTATCCATTCCTCTATTGAAGGACATCTGGGTTCTTTCCAGCTTCTGGCTATTATAAATAAGGCAGCTATGAACATAGTAGAGCGTGTGTCCTTGTTATATGTTGGAACATCTTTTGAGTATATGTTTAGGAGTGGTATAGCTGGATGCTCAGTTAATACTATGTCCAATTTTTCTGAGGAACCCCCAGTCTGATTTCCAGAGTGGTTGTATCAGCTTGCAATCCCACCAACAATGGAGACATTCTTAAAAGACTGTCAGCTCTACTATACTTCTTTTGTACTCAGTAATGTTTTTGTTTCCAGGTAATTTTAAAAGCTTTTTAAAAGTATTTATTTTACTTTTATTTATGTATATGTGTGTATGCCTATGAATGTATATATACACGTGTGTACAGGTTTCCCTGGAAACCAAAAGATGGCACTGGATTCCTTGGAGTTAGAATAATAGAGAGTTGTGTGGGGGCTGACAGCGTGGTAAGGAAAATTCTAGTCTTCTGGAAGAGTGAGTGCTTTTCCTTGCTGTGCTATTCCTCTACCTTCAATTTTTGGCTTTCTTAAAAGCTGTTTCCCATGCCCCTTAGTCAGAGAAGGCTACTTACCATGAATTTCTGGTATCTATCCAAGACTGTGGTAAAAGCATCAACTCCTGCTTCTACGTATAAACTTGTAACAGAGTTGTCAACAGAGACAAATCCTCTCTGGATATTTCCTTTGAACTAAACACAGATCTCCATTCACCTACATACTGATGCCCCAAGTCCCACATGACAATTGTTCATTTTCCCACAAGAAAAAGATATATTTTCCTTCTTTTGGGGAAATCCCATAGAAGAGATATATCCATGAAGTCCCAGGTGATACATATATTAGTTTAACAATTCTTTTCACTCTATTCAATCCTTTGCCCCTGTATTCATTTGTTGTGTATATATTCTTTTACAAGAATTATTCTTCCACCCTGTTGTACTCTTTCATTATAATTTAGTTTCCAGCTATCTTCTTTGATTATCTGTTACATGTAGAGTTCTATCATATTTTTAATGTGTCTATATTCAAGTTCCTTTTGTTATTTTTTTCTAAATAGACTCCTCATCTCCTAAAATTGAGGACTTGAGACAAGCAGTGTGGTTAGCATCACATTCTTGTCTCTGCCATCAGAACCATTACCATATCTACAAAGCATTTTCATATCCCACCCTTCATCAGCTCTTCATAAAATCCATGTAGAGTGAGACAGTAGAGGGAATGTCTATAATCTCACTTTAAAGATTAATACTTTGTAATTAGTTCAGATGACAATATATGTCATATGCTAATACTAGCTTTAAGAAATAACAAAATCATGAGTGTGTCAGAGATTTCATCTTAGAACATAATGAGATAATAAGGGAGTCATCGTGTATAGCAGCTTTTCTTTCTCTCCATAGTGTTCTTCCTTTTCCCTCCTCATTGTTTCTCTTCCTTTGTTTTACCAAATCGGTCTAAACATTTGGATTCTCTAAGCTTCTCAGTCATCTACAGGGCTCACAATGAAGAAGCATACACCACAAACCAACACCCAGTAAAGTTTTAAATAACTTTACTATTTTGTATCAGGCCGCAGTCTCAGCTTTTCTAAGTCACATGTAGCCCATGATCTGTAAGTTAATACCCTTCCCTCTTTTCCATCCTAGCTGCTTCCTAACTTTCCTGCCTATTTTTGTTTTCTTTCTTTCCCTTTCTTTTCATTCTTTGTTTGCTTTTAACTGGAATTTGGGGAATACCTATTATACATAAACATTTTCCTGCTGTTACAGAAATCTGAAGATTCAGTGAATCTTAAGATTGTAGATACTTGGGAAATTTCATAAGTGTTCTTACCTTTGGTGAGTGGTAATCTTGTCACTGTATTTTCTTCTCTTAATACCAACTGACTATAAATAATTTGCTCATGGTCATAGACTTGGAGGATGGAGTCAGCTAGCCACTATAACTCTCTTTTAAAGAATAGAGTCTCTCTATCTCACATAGCAGAGTTTGCATATTCCCAAAGCCCATTATTGCAAGGACAATGGGCACACAGCATATGTCTCCTTATGTAACCACTACGTGATAGCTAGGAAGCTGACTGGCATTTGAAAGGTATAGAGAAGGAACTCAAATTCAGAAAAGGCAAGAGCTCATCTGAGAACTTTCAGCTTTTCAGTGTATGAAATTGGGAGGTAGGATTAAGGTCTTCTGGATCATATTTAGTTCATGTGGTACAATATTAGCTGGTCACTCTCTAGCATTTAAACCGAAGAATGTATCATGTTGTATCTGTTGCCCTCTGGCTTTATGTCACTGGAAAACATGCAGGGTCCTAGAAATTAAAGAAAATCTCAGCCGTTTCTGATTGTTTAGTTAGGTATTTATTTTTGTACTTGATATTGTAAAATAGACCCCCAAAATTTTCTATGATCTTTTAGTAAAATGCTCAGAGCTGTTTGGCTCAGTTCTAAAAAGTCAGTAGAAAAGAAAGGCAGATAGTGAGACACAGAGGAATGATGAGCTTTCTGTCCAGTTGGATATGTCAAGTGCTAGCTCAGAATCATTTGCTTTGATAGGGTGAACAAAGGAGATGATGAAAAGAGTTGGGCCCATTCCTTCCCTTTCTGACCTCTACTTATATGTGAAAAGCCACATAGACTGTGATAGCCTCCTCCCATATGGAATAAACACATGACCTCACTTAGTTTCTCTCTGAATTAGGGAGAACTCATGGCTAAAACATTCTCCTTTGTATAACATGGATCTTGACAGGATCAGGGAAACACTTAGAAAAGTGGGACATGGTAGCACGTAGACCTGTTATCTCAGCACTTGCAGAGCCAAAGCAGACAGATTGATGCCATTTGAGGTCAGCTTTGCCTATATAGAAACTTGGGGCTATGTAAAAAAGCTGTCAGGAAAAAAAGCAATCTAACTATGACATAATAATAGAAACTCATCCTCTCGGACATAAAAGACTGGGTATGTGTTTGCTCACTGAGAATGAACATATAGTGTGGAAAGTGGAAAAGCTTGGGCTTTGCTTTCTAATTGAACAATGCCCAAAAGGCACCAATAGGCTCTTCAAGAAAACACTGGCAAGGCTGACATTTCATTACTAGAGCACATGGGTATCTAGGAGCCTCACATTGTCTTTCTTTTTTGAATAGGAAGAAATGTTATTGCATCAATTGTAAAAACTTGGAGATGCTGTCTGATATGGCAGTGGTTCTTCAGAACATGCTGGGCTTGAGGTTGTGGTGGAATTGTAACAGTCATGAAACTGAAGCTGAGAAACCCAGTCTCTGTACCTGTAAGCAGAGTCTGTCTAGCCACTACCACCATCTGTCATTTCAAAAGGATTCTACTATGTCAGACAGGAGTTCAGTCACAATTTCCATGCTCACAGCAGACACCATCAATCTACTTGAACTCCCTTGTATTGCAAGCATGAGCCTTTGAGATCAGCTCCTACTAAAACCTATTGTTCATCTCTAGACTAGATAATTGCTTATGTCCTTTGTAGGCTCAAAAATTCTGTTGCCAGAGAAGAAATATTTATCACCCTTCTACCAATGTATTTCTCCCTGCAAGACATGCCTCAGTCCTACTCAATAAGTATAAATGAATTTAAGTTGTGTTTTCAAGTATGTATGAATTTTACCAATAAACTTTCAGCAACTTTATAAAATTTGAAATGAGTGCAGATAAAACCCCAAATGTTTGGATGCTGAAACAAAAACAATTTGAAGTGTTGCATGTGATCCATCCAAACCGAAATTCTTTGTTGGCAAGCTCAAAATAGACTCCCAAGACACCCTTCTTTCTGCTGGTCCAGACTCAGCTATCCAAAAAGCAAAGCACATGTTTCAAACATGATGCAGCCTTTTGGAGCCATGTCGCTCAACATAAATTTTAGTGCAAAGAGGAATTAAGATTAAGGAGTTTGCAGGTAACTTTTCCCAAACAAGGATTTCTTTCTTTTATGTCATGTGGTAGGATGAGATAAAGTATCCAAAAGATAGAAACGTTGCAGTGCAAAGCAAGGCATGCGCTATGGACTTGAAGTGAGGAAATATGATGAAGTATGAATCACATATAGCCCTGTGTGAGGATGAGACTTTAGCAATCCTCTGTATTAGTTTCTGCTGGTGATGAGCACCACATCCAGGTAATACTCTGCTGTGTGACTGGATGAATCGACTTCTCAGGTTCAGTAGAGGTGACCAACTCACTACTTCCTTACAGTTATTTCTGCTTCCATATAGATCACTTCAGTTGTTGAAAATTGCTTAAATTTCCTCACTTCACTCTTCCTTGCCCAAGTGTCACTAATCAGAATACCCACTTTATTTCCTTCAAATCCAATGTCCTTCCCCTCTGATAAATCATAGCAGGTGTGACAGCATGGATAAGAACTGTGCATGCTCACTAAATTCCAGCATAGATAAAGGAGTGGTCCATGAAGCCCTACTTTTAGCTGAGGAACTATGGGCAGTTGTTATCTCCTGGGAAATGGAGAGTTACTTTTAAGAATGTCGATGCTAGGAAATTCACCACACTCCACTGGAAGAGCACATATCCAAAAATATTTATGCAGCACAAAATGGTATTGATGATTTTTACTTTAGAAGAGCTTAAAGTTGAATGTTAGTGAGGAAAAAGGATGAAAAAGGGAACCATCCCAAGCCATCAAAGGTCAAAATCTTATCATTTGGTACTTAAGTGACCAATGTCAAGCCTGATGTTCTTGTCATCATTTCACTTTTTGGTAATTTAGTGGCTCATGTATTTATTTCTAATTTTCCATGAGATTTGAGACATAACCATAATTGAAAAGACACATTTGTTAGATCATAATCAGTGTTTTGCAGTTTCATTTTTATGCATTCTTCACAGCCACACAAAAAAGGTATTATTGTCTTATTTTTGATATGATATAACTAGAATAAATGCAATGAAATCATTTGTTGGACAGTTATAGTTATGTTTGGTAGATCAGAGTCCTTCACTGAGTAGGATCCCCTGAAGACCAGATTCAGTTCTGTCTCAAATTTGGGTGGTTTACATTTTGACCCTTCTTCTTCCTCTTTGCCCTGCTTCTTTTCTTTTTTCCTTTTCTTCTTTTCTTCCTGCCTCCTTCTGTTTTCATTTTCCTCCAACTCTTTTCTGTATATTTGAGTTGTCAAAAACATTTCAAATGACATATACTTACTGAAAAAAAAGTTAGCCAAGCATTGGTGGTGCTTGCCTTTAATCTAAGCACTCTGGAGGAAGAGGCAAGTAGATTTCTGAGTTCAAAGCCAGCCTGGTCTACAGAGTGAGTTCTAGGACAGACAGAGCTATACTGAGAAACCCTGTCTCAGAAAAGGAAAAGAAAAGAAAAAACTGAAAGAAAGAAAGAAAGAAAGAAAGAAAGAAAGAAAGAAAGAAAGAAGAACAAAAAAATAAAAAGGTTATCTTGCAAAAATAAAACTTCCTAGTCTGACTGAATTGAACTTCTGCATCACGAGGTCCATCTGCTTATTTTAAGAATAAATCTATATCAGAAACTCAATTTATTTGGATGGTGTTGTGGTCTGAGTAAAAATTGCCCTCATTGGTTCAGAGGGAGTGATACTATGAGGAGGTGTGGCTTTGTTGGAGAAAACGTGTCACTGGGCTTTGAGATCTCAATTGCTTAAGTCAGCCTAGTGCCTCCCTCTCTTCTGCCTGCTGATCCATATGGAGAATGCTCAGTTACCTCTCCAACACCATGTCTGCCTGCAAGGCACCATGCTTCCTGGTATGATGACAATGGATTAAACCTCTGAACCTCTGCCAGCTCCAGTTAAATATTCTCCATTATAAGAGTTGCTGTGGTCATAGTGTTTCTTCACAGCAATAGAAACCCTAACTAAGACAGATAGCTTGCATAAGATTCTCAGAAAAACTCCTGATTGATTTACTATTGGTACTATGAACTCTAACTGTGACTACCACTAGGAGTCATACATAATTGGAGAACTATCGAGATGTATGCTTATCTATTTGTGCAGTCTTGTCCTGATTGGAGTTAGTGAAGGCTAAAGGAAAAGGAGAGGAGAATGTTAAGAACAACCAGGAACATATAGGAAGTCAAGCATGTCCAGAAACAGAGCTGGAAGGAACATTTATGCAAGAGTCTCTGAAGGGCAGAAAAGTTCCAAGAGGGCATTCTTAGCATCCAGGAGATGAAACACAGCACAGATGGATGCCAGAAAATTCTGGTTTACTCTGGCACATAGCACATTCAAATTTTGACATTTCAGGATATCTGGGAATGTAGAATATTTGAAAGTGCCAGTTTTGGTGATATTCTGAACAAATAATTTTATTAGATGTGGTAGGATTCCCTTCCAAGTGGATTAATCATCATATAATGTCACATAGAAATAAATGGGTAAAGAAGGGAAAAGGTAGGGATGCTAAAGTCTATAAACATGAACTCATGATGTCAATGCACGACACAGTTCTTGTACTAAATCAAACATGTAAAACCACGTCCAGGAACCTAAATTTTGGCCACCTAAATGAAATGTTTGCTTATGGAAGAGGCTACATGCACAATAATAGTAAACAATATGGAAGAAGCTACATGCACAATAAGAGTAAACAAACAAAATAATGTTATAAACCATACATTTATGAAATATATTGATGCAGACATTGGACAGGTTGGCTATGGCCAAATAGACATAGATTTCAGATATGGAATTATAATATTCTTTTTTAAACTTTGATAAAGTCTAGTGATCAATAATTCAGTCCATTGCAAAGTCTTCTAATTTTCAATTTGAATTTCAATTCAACAGTCCTATGTTCTTTAGCCTGAAAAAAATAACCCAAGGGCAGGTAACAAAACTCTAATGAAGTTCTCTCAGTCAGGTAGCATATTATATGTATTTTACTTGGCATATTCAATGCCTATTTTGTATTTTTTTTAGAAATTAAAATATAATTACATAATTTCTCCTTTATGTTTTCGTATTTTCTCCCTCTGACCCCTCCCATGTACCTCACACATTCTTTCTCTGCAATTGATAACCTCTTTTTCTTTAATTGATATTTGTACTTACACACACACACACACATCTGAATGTGCAAATATTAGCCCTTTAGTCTGTTTAATGTTGCTTTTATGATTTAAGCACTGAACACATAATGTTGGATCACCAATTAAGAGACTTCTTTTAAAAATATTTGTTGTCCTAATTTGTGTGTTTATGCATTTGTTTTTTGTTTGTTTGGGTTTTTGTTTTTTTGTTATTTATTGGATATGTATTTATTTACATTTCAGATGTTACCCCCTTTCCCCATTCCCCCTCCCTATAAACTCCCTATCCCATCTCCATCTCTTCCTTTTAGTTTTTGTAGCATTTCAATTACATGCAAGTATTAAGGTCAGTTGTAGGATGGGGAACTACCAATACAATAGAACAAGCAAGGAACAAGCAAGACAGTAAACACAAATACTCAAAGAACAAGCAAGGCAATAAACAAAGTTTCATGAACACTCCCATGTTCACTGTTTCTAAGGGCTTATCAGGATGTATTTGTGTTTGTGTTGAGGTGGATACACCTCTTCAATTTGAAACCAGAAGAGGGCATTATATACCCGGGAGCTAGAGTTACAGACATTTGTCTGAATCCTGACTTGTTATGTGGTTGCAAGTGTCTGAACTTTGGTCCTTATGATGGTGCAACCAGTGCTCTTAATCTCTGGGCTAACTCTCTATACCCTTGACAATTTTTTTAATCTTTACAAGAATTCTTGAGAATCAACTTTATACTAATTTTAGAATGTAGAAAACGTAAGCTCAGAAAATGAAGGTTTGTGATTATTTTGTTTACCTGATAAACTATAGAATTTAATACTATTTTATGTTTATCCCATTCTCTGCCTTAATTTAGCTTTCAGGGCTAATCACATGGTGCATGTCTTTAACCCTAGAACTCATGGGTAGAGTCAAGTGGGTCTGTTAGTTATAAGCCAACCTGGTCTACAGATCAAATTCCAGACCATGACTACATAGTGAGAAGTTGCTTCAGACAGAGAGACAGACAGACAGACAGACAGACAGACAGACAGACAAAAACAACATGGTTTGAATTTTTCCAGAATTTGAATTTCCCTTTGGTGGTTTTATTGGGGGGGGGCACCTTCCATTGTTCTCCTTCCTTATTGTTGCTTCCTTAATCCAAGAGAATATTACAATCCATCAATAAAATGGCCATCTTTCTGATTCTACTGAATTCATGTTAAGAGTGATGCTTTAGAATTCTAGACTCCTTAATTCCATGGAATTCTTCTTCATATCCTACAATGTTTACAGAACTGCTCACCACAATTTAATATTGCCTTTAACACCAGCCTTATTTATTCCCTCTATTGTTTCATAGTCCTAGGTCTATGTAATGCTTATGCATACCCTCCTTAATTTGCAGGACTTTGACCTGAATCCAACAAGCAGCCTTCTTTTACATAGCCTTGGTGAGTGTGCATATCACCATTCAGTGTGACCATACAATGTTCACTCTTGATTCTCCCTCTGCAACTGGTCTCTAATTTCTTGAGCATTTGCTTCTTTCTTCTCTCAACCATACTATAAAGTCCTTGATGACAATGCTGTGTACACAGAAGTTATGCAATAGATATGTGCTGACTGATTTAATGCTGTTATTGCTCAGTACTCCTGGCCTTCTGTTTGCCCTAGCTGTCTCCGGCTCACCTGGCTCAATAGGGTTTTGAAAAATACTTACTGAATGAAATAATGAACCAGCACTAACTCAGTATAAGGTGTGATTGTAATAATTGGCTGGGTCAGACAGATATTTGGATACCATGTGGAATTCTGTGGCAGCACTGGAATGTCACTAATATATAGAGGTCTGGCAACGTACAACCTGTGGTTGAATTTGGGCACAAGAGGCTGAGGGTAGGAGTGGGAAAACTGCGCAGGAGTCATTAAGTCTGGGATGAAATGGAAGAACTGAGCAAGGAAGAAAGCACTTGAATAGAAGATTGACTTAAAGGATTAAGAAGCCAGGTATAAAAATGTCAACAACAGCAGTAACAGCAATGGTAATAATGAAGTAATAATATTACAAAGAGACCAACTAGGGCTTCATGTTTAATTATGTTCTGAATTTATCAAAACTTTATCAGAGGACTCTGAAATGCAGTTTTGAAAAGAAAAATAACATAGTATATTACATTGTAATTAATAATATGCATCCTGGAGGTCCTAGGCAGAACACAGTGATGCCTACAACTTACTGTTAAATGAATCCCAAATAAGATGGATAGATCAGCAGCTGTGTCTGATGAGTCAATGTGTTAAATATAACATTAAGTGGACACAATATTTTTATACTGTTTGAAAAGTTTTATAATAAAATAGTTAAAAAAATCATTGTAGGGAAATTATTTCCATTCCCATTAAACGAATCATATCAGAACATACAATGATGAGCTAAATACTGGCTCATTAGGTAGAATTAGGTACAAGTTTCCAGGGTGGTAGTATGGCTCCATATTTACACACATTTTATAGTTCAACAGATAAAAAGCGTGATGATTGACAGACACTCTGGAAGAACTACTTGGTCTCAGGTTCCTAGCTGGACAAGTGCTTAATTCCTCTGTTCCTCTTTTTCTTTACTAGTCAAATCCATGTAAGAATTTCCCAGGGTTAAAGTGATGATTATAGGATTCTGTAAGATGCAAACTACTTTAAAAAGTATTTGGAAACTAAAAAACTATGTTAAAGAAACCTACTATAATTATTATTGAATATTCCAATTTTCTCTTTGGAATAGAAATAATTTGCTTTCCAACTAGGTTAAAAAACAAACAAACAAACCAACCAAACAAAAAAATCTGAAGAAACAGTTCTTGCCATAAGCCATGAGGATTAGTAAGAGGTAATAGGGGACTAAATTAAAGCTTTATTTACCCCTTCAAAATATATTTCTCGGTGCTGGAGTGATAGCTCAAGGGTTAAGAGCACTTATTGCTGTTCAAAAGGATTAGGGGTTAATTCCCAACAACCAAGTGGTGGCTCAAAGCTGTTTGTAAATTGATTCCCAGTGTATCTCACACCCTCTTTTGGCACTTGTGGGCACTGCACACACATAGTACACAAACAACACACAGGCAAATACATAGATACTTAATTTTTTTTCAAAAAGATTTAAAGAAACAAGATAAGTTTCTCCTTGTTTCTCAACTCTCAGTTTAAAACTCAACCAACTCCAAGGTAGAAAGACAAAATGACCATATGAAAGCCTGGTACATGATCCTCACATGTAAAGCAGATTATAGAATCTGTTTATAGTATTTACTGACTCTATTACCCTGCTAACCACTACACATTATCTTAATGAATCCCTATACAATCTCTAAAGAGTTCAATTTTACTGCTTTAATCTTAGGATTGGGGGAGAAACTTTAGAAAGTATATTATTACCAAGATCCTGAAGCTAGCCTTAAATTCAACTGGTAGCCAAGCCCATCAGTTTGTTGTTGTTGTTGTTTTTGTTTGTTTTGCTTTGTTTTCTTGTTTGTTTTTTGTTTGTTTTTTGTTTGTTTTACACAGCTTTGTAACACTTGTGAGGAAAAGCTGCTTCAAAGCTTAGCCAGATGGGTAGAAATTAGTAGGCACGATCTGTTTCAACCTTAATCCACAGAACTCTCCCTGAGTCCTTCTCATCATAGCTGCATTGTGTTACTAGCAAATGTGAATGTTTTGATGAATTAGGCAAATGCTCCAATTGCCTGTACATTGCAACATCTTTCCTTCAAAGGCCAGGGAATGTAGACTGTACGTTCTTTGTCCAGCTTGTCTGAATGCGTCAACACTGTCTGGGAGGCACAGAGGTGGATGCCTTCCTAGCAGGGGTGAAGCCTCCTTCTGCATATCCAGCTCCTGTATTTGTATCACTGCCATGTACTGTGTACTACTGAGCCAAGAAATGAAGGGGCCTTTGGTCCCAGCCACCTCAGATTACGCAAGCCAAGAAAAATGTGCAAATCACACGAGAAAAACAGGCAGTCCCCAAACATCTTTATTTGTTCAATTTTGTGCCCTCAAACTTTGATTGCAGCCGTGCACTTAGAAATTTCAAGATAAATCTCAGCAGCTGGACACTAAGTAAATCAGAGGCAGAGACTCTGTATAAATACTAAAGTTTCGAAAGCATGAACTTCTGTCCAACCACTTGGAGTACAGGAAGGACCTAGAGTGAAGGGAGGGGGACCTTGTGCTAGGCTGTGTCAGAGTCAGCCTTCTGAGGAACTTGTAGACATGTCTGTGCATGCTTCTACTTGCCTGATAAACCAGATGTAAGTGGCTTGCTTGATGGTAACCAAAGTGAAACAGTCAGAGGAAATGAAGGATTAGGAAGACGAAACAAATGATTACAAACTAAATTTTTTTTAATGAGAGGAAGGCAGTGTGACCACTACTACTACTACTACTGGGTAGCAAGAAGCTAAACTGTCAACCACTGCATGGTACAAATGTTAAGATCCAGACTTGGGATTTTTATAACCATTCATATCAATTTCTCCATACAATCCTAATATTTGGGCAGTGTTTGCCATATTTTATAAATTGAAAAAAATCTGACATCAATCAGTAGATTAAAACAGTGTCTCATCTGGAAGTAGCATGTCGTGCATGTAAACAAACAAACAAACAAACAATAAAACCTGACACAAATAAGAAACGTTTGTAGCACATGCTTTGTCAGATTTTTACCTTGAGCTGCTATACAGTATATAAAAAAAGAGGTGGCTACTGGTCTTTGGTTATGTCTACAATAGTATCCTTGGCTGTGATAAGTGGGCATAGAAATTATATAATAGAAAGAAAACAATGTTAATTAAGAATAATTTCGTGTCTTAGTTGTAGGCACTAAGATGTTAATGAAGTCATATTAGTGGGTCAAGATATGAAACATGCAGATAAGAGGTGAGAGAAAGTAGAAGTTTAACATAGAGCCCCACCTCCCTCCCAGACACATAAAACCTTATTACAGGTAACTGTCATACATATCAGGTAGAGTTTTTCAAAATTGTTGTGAAGTAGTTCTTATAAATGTAACAAAATACTATGACGAAAGCAACCTATGGAAGAGAGTTTATTTTGGCTTTTGGTTTCAAAAGAGGAGTCTGAGGTGGACGAGGGAGGCATGACATCAGGAAGCTGGTTGATCATATAGCCACCTGTACGCAGGAAGCCGAGAGAGAAGGCTAGTATATAGGAAGCTGAGAGAGAATGCTAAAAGTGTAACAGGGTTATAACCCCTTAGAGTTCTACCTCCATGTTTTCTCCAGCAAGGTTCTAAGTCTTAACAGTTTCATCAATTCCCCAAATAACATAGTCAACTTGGAATCATGTATTCATATATCAGATGATATTCCTTATTCAGTCTATTAGTGACTATTATTTAATTTAAGATCCTGGAGGCTGATTATAGTCTCTCAGATAACCCACAAGGGTAGTAGGACTGAACTATATTTCCATATCATGTTCACATTTTATTTTGAGAGAGAGTACTACTAAATAATCATGGTAGCCTTGAACCAGTGTTGTGTACCAGGTAGGCTTTGAACTGTGATTCTCTTGCCTCACATTCCTGCGTAGCCAGAATGAACATCAAGAGGCCTAGCTCTCTAATATTTCATTCGAAGCTTCTGGAGGTGGTAGTCCCAGTGAGCAAATATAAGGCTGGTCAAAACTGGTACCCTGGGAGTAAAAGTGCTCACACGTATATAAATAAAAATAAATTAAATAAGAATTCTAGAGCTAAAAATACATAAAGAAAATAATTTATTACATAGATATGCTTAATCTCAGGTGGAAGATAGCAGGGGAAAAAAACACTGAATTGGAACACACCTTAGATTAAAGTAATTTAACAAAACGATAAATTAATGGAAACAATTAGGAAAGTATTAGAGACCTCCTGGTATGCCACAAAGCAAATGAAAAAACTGAGTCCCACAAGGAAAAAAGAAAGTGGATGAAGGCAATATTTAAAGTGTTTTTTAAACGTCCAAAGTTTCTAAGATTGAGTCCAAAAAGTGTGAGTGAAGCTAGTGTTAAGGTTCAAGTGTTTTAGAATCCTGCTGTTTTATAGGATGGTGTAAGTAGAATGAAACAAAAAATGGGAGAAAACATTTGAAAGTCTTGCCTTTGCTGAGGGACTTGCCTCCAGAATATATAAAAAAGAGCTACAACTCAATCATAAGACTGACATGATGTGTGTGTGTGTGTGTGTGTGTGTGTGTGTGTGTGTGTGTGTGTGTGT
>NW_021604782.1:12280586-12313675 GCF_004785775.1 Grammomys surdaster | reverse complement strand
TGTGTGTGTGTGTGTGTGTGTGTGTGTGTGTGTGTGTGTGTGTGTGTTAGTTTGCTTTCTGTTGCTATAATAAAACATAATCTTCAAAAGTAACCTAGGAAGAAATGCACTTGTTATCAGAGGAAACTAAGGCAGGAGCTTAAGGCAGGAACACACAGAAAGGAACAGAATGCAAGGACAGGAAGAAGTGCTACTTCCTGATTTTCTCTTCATCACTTGCTCAGCCTGTTTATTTATACCACTCAGGGTCATCGGCTCAGTGCTGGTACCACATTGATCATTAATCAAGAAAATTACCTACAGACTTGCCCTCAGACAATCTGATGAATGTATTTTCTCAACTGAGGTTCTTCCTAGATAATTCTAGCTCATATCTAGTTGACAAAATCAACCAAGAGACACTTTGGCTATTCAATTCTCTGTAGATCTGATATAAAAATGGGTAATAAACCCATGAAAATAAATTCACTGCTCTCAACCATGAGAAAAAGTGCAAATCAAAATCACCCTGAAGCTAGGAAAATGGTTCTTTGATTATAGTAATTTCAATACTTCCAGAGGAACTGAATTTGGTTCCTATCACCCAGTATAGACAGCTCACAGTCAACCATATGTACTTCTAAGTCCAAGTAATCCAGGGGGCTGTTCTTTTCATCTCTGCAGGCGCACATAGAACTCCTCTCTCTCTCTCTCTCTCTCTCTCTCTCTCTCTCTCTCTCTCTCTCCCTCCCTCCCTCCCTCCCTCCCTCCCTCCCTCTCTCTCTCTCTCTCTCTCTCCACACACACACACACACACATGCATGCATGCACAGACAGAGGGAAAGAGAATAACTAAGAATTGAACTAACCCAATCATTTATGAACAGATTAGGACATTAAGAAAATAAGATATGCCAAGAAATGGAATAGTATTCAGCTGTAGAGAGGTATCATCCATTAGTATCTGCAAGATCATGAATAAACCTTGAAGCAATTTACTTGCTAAGTGAATGAAGCAAGTTACCAAAGACTACATTTTGGATGATTTCACTTACATAAAATGTTAAAGATAGCCAAATCCTTAGAGAATGAATGTAGATTAGTGGTTGCCAGGGACTGGGCGGAAGGGGAAAAATTGGGAGTGACTGCTATAAGCTTTGGGTTTCTTTGATGTGATGTAAATATTCAGGAATTCCACAGTGGTTAGCCTTACACAAGTTTGTGACTACATCCAAACCACTGAATTTTAAAAGGTGAATTTCTTGGCATGTAATCTGTATCTTAATATGGCTTTGCAGAAAAGACATAAAATTCAGAAAACCAGAAAATGTGGTAACCACAGTTTCATGCATTATGAGTAAGTGCCCTAGGTGAGGAATGAGAGCGCTGAAATTTCACTTAGTTACAAAAAGATCTTTCCTAAACCTGGCTGAAGACAGTGGAAAGGGCAAACAAAACAATCTTAGTTCATTCAACCTAGCTTTCGAAAGGCAAATCACATATGCCATTGAGAAGAGGAAAGAAAAATGGAAGAAAGGTGGACATCAGTGGGTTCCTTTGAATTATGGAGATGAAAAGCTTGAAATAGGGAGGGAGTCTATAAAATTCTTTTCATAACTGGGCTGGAAAGGGTAGAACCAAGTTCGAAGATGAATGGAAGAGGACATGAATTGAGTTTTATTTGCAAATAATCTGGGAGATTGTGTAGTGGAGGCAGTAGACTGAATATGAATCTGAAAAAGAAAGTTCTGGAGAAGTTCCCTGGGACAGTGAAGAACAAATGCTCAGATGGAGAGGAACATTAAATATTCGTTACTTCAGTGGGAAGCAGTGGTGGATGGATGGAAATGCAGCTCACCTGGATAATTTATAGAGAAAGATCAGAAGTAGATTGTATTTAAAGGGACAGCATATACCTAGAGGCCCAAGAAATAATGGGTGGGGCTTCTATTCAGAACTGGATCCAATGAAATGAAAGAAGAGGGAAAGTTAATTTACTTTGATTTTCAGTTAAACACTTCTATTCCTTGTATGCACACTGCAATCAGCTTGAGATGGTTGAACTTTTTTTTTTCCTGCTTCGAGAGTTCAGATGTGAGGGATTTGTTGTTACCTGTAGCAACCTTGTCATGTTTTTTCGCTCTTAAACCAGGAAATTTTATCCCTTGGGAGTTTCTCTTTGACATATTCAGTACCATATTTGGATATATTGCCAGCATCGGAACTCTTACCCTTTGGGGATATTAAGTGGAATAAGTTATTTGAACACAGGCACTATGAGACTGCTTCATTGGATGTGACAGCTCAGAGGATTATGCAGCCATTACTATGTAAGTAGTGTACAGTGTGCGGAAACATTGACTAAATGAACAGTTTACATCTCAGGCAGGATAGAGGCAGATAATACAACATTACATCACCCAACTAAGAATAGTGTTTACTTTAACATTTATTCAATTTTTAACTTTATTATTTTGATAATTTCACACATGTATATAATGTATTGTGATCACAGTCATACCCAGTATCCTCTTCTATCTCTCCAACTCTCACTATCTCCCTTCTTCCCAACAAGTTCTTACTTACTCCAATGTTTTTTCTTTTGTGCAGGTAGCTGTAGCTGCCATGTGTTTCTGGTTGTGACAGTTTGTAGCCATATGTAGAAGTTTGCAGATGACAGACTTCTCCTGGATCCTCTGCCTGCTACAATCTTTCTGTCTTCTCATCTGTGATGTTCACTGGTCACTGGAGGTATTAAGCACTCGATAACCATGTATTTTCTGAATCCTGACCAGTTACAAGTGTCTGCATTAACCATCACCCTCTGGGTAAAAAAAAAAAAAAAGCTTTTACTTACTCTTGATGATAGAAACACAAGTCTATGGGTATAGAAACTACTCAAGAGGCAGTGTGAATACAAGCTCATTGATCAAAATCTTGGGGTTCACCTACTCAGATAAGGCCCTGAAAAAAGAGAGCATGCATGATATACAAGAAAATATATTTAAGGGGAAGGCAAAACACATATGATATGAAAATGGGGGTGGTGGTGATAGACACAGAGAGATTTAAATAGAGGCTTGAGTGGAGAGATGGAGAAAGGTGGAGGTTGGTCACAGGATCAACCTAAACAAAAGATGCATGAAAAAGAAAATCACGCAGAAACCTACTGATGTATAAACCTAGTAAAATGTATGAATAAAATTAAAATTCTCAGCATTAAAACATGAGTTTGATCAGTGGTGTTGAGCAGTTGATAATGATGCTACTAGAAGCCAAATCTTTTAAACAAAAATCCCACTTTTAGGGTACAGGATAACCCCTTTGAGTTCTTGGCGAGGGCGATCCCAGATCGCTCAAACAATGCAGGATGTTACCATTGCTGTTTCTCTCCCACCAGAACTAGATGGCAAGGGCTTATGTATAAAGATACTATGCACTTTCTTCGAGGGTTGGGGTTCAAGACAGGGTTTCTATATGTAGCCCTGCCTTTCCTAGAATTCATTCTATAGGCTAAGCTGGCCTTGAAACTCACAGAGATCCACCTGTGTCCACCTTCAGAGATCTTGGATTAAAGGTGAGTACAACCACTGCCTGGTAAAACACCATATGCTTTAAACAGAGAGAAATAAAGTGATAACTGAGCTAGAAGCTCCCTGCTGTAGTCTAGTTTTCATAGTGACAAAAGGTGCTGTTACATTGACAGATGAGGTAAAAAAGACATAACTTGTATTTCTAAGATGTGGGCCCCTACCTGCTACAATACCAACCTGCCAGGCAAGATATGGTGCAATGGTGGCAAGACTGCTTAGGGGATAACCAACCGCTTTCTAATTAAATTTAGCATCTGCTTCACGGGAAGGAAAAAAACTGATATGGTACAGCTTATGAAATCTATCCATGAGTATTTGTTTATTTCTGAAAGGAAAAGACAGATTCTTCACCTCAAATCTTATTTTCAAATGACATAAACACACATTGTAGTAATTTCATTGGGATCAAAGGCTTCTTGTTTGGAGCTCAAAAGCCTCTGAAACAAGTGCTCTGAATGTACATAGACATGTGCGCATAAGCAAAGACTGGGAGAGTCTGGGACTTCTTTTTTGTGCTGTATTCTCAGAGAGAAAAGTGCTTCTACTAAAGTCCTGTAATGGAGTTCAGTGGAGGAAATGGAATGTGTGCCTCTTTACAGTGACCTTGAAAAAAACCACAAAATGGGCATGCTACACTTCATGATACACAGATAAGCATAGTCATTCACACCTGCTGTCTCACCTCATAGCTCAGGAGGGGAAACATGTAAATCTCAAGTTAGGGTCTAACCTGGGCAGCAGTACAACCATGTGCCTACTTTTGGCAGTTAAAACTTAGTGACTCCTTCATATTTACTTCTTCAAAACTAGGAAGAAGATGTCAAAGCTTTCAAAGACACATACTCTTTGTAAAGTTCTTACAAATTTGACTTACAAAACATGTTCTCAGGCTTCCTTTCTTACTTTACTTCAGATAGTATTCAGTTTTGCAAATATTTTTAGAGCTGACCCATGTGCCAGGCGTAGACTGAATTAGTTTGGGTAGACCAGTGAAGAAACTGTACCTTCTCCTTATAGAAAATAGATAAAAAAAAAATCCTACCTTGGCAGTTTGCATTGTTTTTTTGTTTTGTTTTTTTTTGTTGTTGTTTTTTGTTTTGTTTTGTTTTTTAATGGATGAGTCTCAGTATTTGGAAACAGAAAACACTCCAGCTGTGGCTGGCTCAGATAGTCTGGGAGGGTTCATTGGCATTTATGCCTGATGTCACTGAGCATGTATGTTTCTAGAACATGATTTTCTCATGAGAATTTCTCGGCCAAATTATATCAACAAAGATTTCTGCTGAGCCACTGCATACTCACATCTCAGTGGCCAGTGCTATGTGTTGCTGACACCATGCTTATTAGTAGGTTAGGTTAAATTATTTTAGAATGTTTCATGGCATTATGAAGGAAACGATTATAGTTTGGTAACTCTACATGTTTCTACATGATCATATCAGATCCAATTGTGTGGCTCACAGAAAGTCGGTATATGCAAGAGATGTTTAATGTCAGCTATGTGATTGCAATCATTAGATTTTTAGTATATTTGGGGTCTTTTACTGAATACCAATATGAATTGTTTTTTATTATAATATTTCCCCATCAAGATATTTATGCAAACTTGGTTTTAAATTTTATGCCATTTAATATATCAGGAAATAGTATTATACAGGCAAGATATCTTTGTTATTTTATTTATTTTATTTTACTAATTTTACCTTTTGTAGGATGGTCCTTGCTATATTATAAAGGCATTATCTCAAACTCAGGCATTAAAGTAATCATTTCCTTACCCGACACTGGGACTGTTAGTATGTGCAGCTATACCCAGAGTGTTTAAAGTGGTCACCTAGCATAGTAGAATTTTCAGGAGGTTTGCTACACCTCATTTGTTCACAAGTAACTGCAGGCCATTTCTACACCCTCTTAGCCCATTATAGCTCCCAAATAATGGACACTGAGGCCCAGTATTTTTATTAACAAATTTCAGAGCTTAGCTGGGCAGGTTCTAAGCTATTATAACCCTTTAAGCTATTTACTTCCCAATATTAGACCCCTTGGTAACAGTTTTGCCCTGGCTTGCTATGCTCCATGTGTTCTCCTGGAAAATCTCTTGACAACCAGTTCATCATGACTCCCCCCTGGACCCTCTGCCTCACGGCCACCTCTTCTCTTCCATCCTTGTAGTCCTTCTCCTACTTCTTTCCCTTTCTGCTCTCTCAAGGACCCCTGACTGGGATCAGAAGCCTTGTCCTATTCTGTTGTTCCCATCTAATATTGACCAATCAGAAGGTGATGGAGAAGAATGTTTATAAAACACTGAGACAGGTAATTTTCATAAAAATCACAGTAGCAAATTTTGGCATCTACTCATTTCTTTGCAAGTATAGAAATTAGCATTTGAATAATACAAAGACAACATGTACATAGGGCATGAGAAGATCATGCCTGGGAAGTGAAGTGTGAGCATGACTAATAAGGATACACTGAAATGTCAAAGACTTGGAGGTGTTTTTCCCATCCTGATCAGTTTTCTACCTGTTTCTCCTCCCAGCCATCTTGTTTATCTGCCTCTTCTCTATAGAAAATGCTTACTAAAATGTTTTATTAATAAAAGATGGATTCACCAATTCTTAGAAAATTTTAACCAGCTGACACTTGGGGGGGTAAGTTATTATGGATTGACGCATTCAATGTGCCTCTGGTTCAGTGTTTACAAAGGCACTCTTCTTCATTTTTACCTCAAATGCTCTACAACAAAACAGTGGGAGAATATATTCCAGTATATCAGAACACACAACAATGAGGTGCCAAGTTGTTTATCAATAACCTTCAAGTATAAAGTACAACTCTGAGATCAAGTTTATCTGTTTTACCTTCTGCCCTTTTATGCTGATAGAAAATTTTTTTATATATGAGAATATACACTAGATATGATAAAAGCGAGTAAGATATATTTGGAAAGATGTTAACCTGAAAACGCGCTGAAAACATAATCCATTATACATTTTATTTTTAACATTTATTTTCTTTTTGTGTAAGTATGTATGTCTGAATGGGCATATGTACATATGCATGTGAGTGAAGAGGGTGGAGTCAGATCCCTTGTTGCTAGAGTTAGAAGTCCTTGTGAACCATTGGAAGTGGGGGTTGGGAACCAAACCCTCAACTTTTGAAAGAGTGAAAAGCACACTTGATCACTGAACCATCTCTCTACTCCCTTATTATATTTTTCAAGGTAATTATTATTCTACCATTGTAATCTTTTCTCATGCTTCTTGTTTATCTTTACAATGCATTTATTCAGTACCACTCCCCTCATCTCCAAGTATTTTCTTTAATTTGTATGTTAGGTAATATACTAAGCAGTATATAGAGTTACTATTTTCTAGGGACTTAAAAATCTACCTTGGGGGAATATAAGAAATGTTTGAACATGTGTACATATTTGTGTATGCAACATATGTTACATTAGAAGGAGTTAATTATTTATATTAACTATTTAATTAAGTTTCTTAAGATGACATATTTTCCTCAAAAATTCATTTGAACATCTGTTCCCTGTGGTAATTAAAAAATCAACAAACTTTTCTGCAACAAAATTGCATACACAGAATACATACAAATTTCTGTGGTTTAAAAAAATTATCATTTGCATAGTCCCAAACTTACTGTCAATATCTATTACATGCTAACTGATTTTAGCTGAAATGTCTAAAATTTAAGTTCTGTACAGGAGGGTATCACTACTAGATTCCATTGTACCAATTAGAGTATTGAGCCATACTCTTTTATTCCGTGTGGCATATATTCATTTGAACAAAAACTTTACCTCAGATAATTATAATATCCTTCCATGCCAGAAAGGATGAATCCTAAGAAAGCAGGATTATAGGCATCATCATAAATCATAGGACTTCTTATTTTGAGCATTAACAGCATTTTGTTGTATAGCTATACTTTATCTTTTCATTCATTGATGGACACAGCTCAATGCCATATCTTGACTATGATAATTAATGTTGTAATGAACATGGAAAAACGGATGTAGAAGTCACACATTGATGTCATTTCCTCTGCAAACACCCTACAAAGAGATATGTGTATTCACATGGGAGTACTAACTTTTTTTTGAGGAAATCAATGTGTTTCACAGTGGCTATGTCAACTTATATCCTCACCAACTCTGTACAAATCCTTCATTTGCTGCACAATCTCACCAATGTTTACTTTCTTTATTTGACAATAGCCATTCTAACAAGCACACAGTGAGATCTCTTAGTATTTTGATTTCAGCTCCCTCGTGGTTAGTGATAGGAGTCTTCTCATACACCTGATGATTATTTATGGCTTCTTTTGGAAACTGTAACTCCAAACCATTTGCTCACTTTAAAAATCTTGCTTTTGAGCTGCTTTAATTCTTTAAGAATTTTGGATTAACTCCTTATCAGATGCATGGTATGTAAAGATTTCTTTCTAATTTTTAGTTTATCCCTTTACTGTGTCAATAGAATTTGCTGCCTTTGAACTTTTAAAATTTATTTATTTTTCTTTCATATATTACACCCCAACTTCAGTTTCTTTTCCATCATCCCATCCCAGTCCCATATTCCCATGTTTCCTCTCCTCCAGATCCACTCCTCATTCCCATCAGAAAAGAACAGGTCTCCCAGGGATATCAACCAAACATGGAATAACAAATTACAGTAAGTCTAGTCACATAACCTCATAACAAGGCTGGGTGAGGTAACCCAGGAGGACAAAAGGGTCTCAAAAAGCAGGCAAAAGAGTCAGAGACAGCCCCTGCTCCTACTGTTAGGAGTCCCACAATAACACCAAGCTAAATAGCCATAACATATGCAAAAAGCTATATCAGGTCCATATAGGCTCTCTGATCAAGTCTCTGTGAGACCCTATGAATCCAGGTTAGTTGATTCTGTATGTCATTTTCTTGTGACATCCTTGAGCCCTCTTACTCCTACAATTCTTCCCACCTTCCTTCCTTAGGATTCCTTGAGCTCCACCTAATGTTTGGATGTTCAAATTCTAGATTCGTTCACATGACCTAAAGGCTGTGTTCACACAAAGTTACTCTCATTTGGATACAACTACATCTACATGAGAATCTACATGTTTATGGAAAATTTTACAATGTTCTTTTAATAAACTATGTATTAATTTTCTCACAATAAATAAAGCTCCTTGAAAGCAAATGATTTGGACAGATTATACAACTCTTTACCTGGGAAAGAAAATTCTTTTGGCATCTCAAATATGTGCTAATTCTTATATTCATCTTCCTTCTCTGTATTGTGTAATATCAGTCTGAGACTTGGAAAACTGTGATGTCTATAAAACCTCCATAGTTTTTAACAGATCTTTGGGGGGACTTATAGAAAAGAAACACAACTTAAATACCTGACATCCATGTGAATTCCTGCTCCCCCACTGGATTATGTAGGTGTTAAAGTACACTGTTTTCATTTGGAATAAATCTAGAGCAGTTAACCTAGATACCTGGTGGTTAAAAGTCACACACTGAAGATGTGGCATCAGTGACAGCTTTTAAGCTATTGAAGCATAAAGAGGAGTTATTTGGGAGCAATGAGAGGAGACATAATGAAATTGAGGAAATGTCTCTTTTTGGAAGCAGCAGAGTATTCCTGTGAGAAGAAAACAAACTAAAGAGTTCTCCACTTTTCAACTAACCTGCTACCTGTGGTCTATCTGTGGGCTGTGCATGCTTTCCTTGGCTGTCATCGCAAATTCTAAGAGAGGAAGTAGATGACTCCCAATGTCATTCTTGAGTCTATTTTTGTTTTTAATTGAGATAAACTAGAAAGTGAGGTGAGTAAGTCTACAGGTTTACCCAGGTGTCTTTTCTGGTACCTTATTGATACTAAACCTGAAAGCTTTCAATCCATGAATCTCAATACAACTATGGATTTTTTATCTTCTGAGCAACTGACTAGTTTTCTTGGAAATCTGAATGGTTTGGAAGTGAAAACCATTATCAAAATGGTACTGAAAAGTTCATTTTATGGTATTATCCCAGAATGACAAATCAAAGAAGAGAAAATAATTCATGATAGACAAAAATATGCATGAAAAAGGAAAGCAGACAGAGCTGAGCTTTACACATTGAGCATAAGGTTATCTGGAAATGTATCCATTTCCATCCAAACTGAACATGGTGATGAGGTTTGTATGAGATGTTTAGATAATAAATGAAAATTGAGGTAACTATAGGTTTATTTTTAAAATAAACTCACAATACCTTCAATATAGAAATCAGTATCTCCTGTATACAGATTAAAAGATCAAGGCTTCTCTGAATAACTTGACTGTGGGCTAAATCACAATATAAGGACTTGAGCTAAACTAAGTTTGATTTGAATCTTTTCTCTCTTTTCTCACACCCCCTCCCTCTCACAGATAGAAATTTCCATCATCTCAAGATAGTAGAAATCTCTCAGATCTACTTAAATTCTTCCACAAGAAAAACAACAGCAACAAAAGAGAGCCACTCCTCAGCTGACCTAATTCAATTCAATTAATAATTATGGAGGGTCTTCAGGGGACACAAAGCTTTATGGTGTTCTTAGTGAAGTTTTAACATTTGTCTTCCTAGTATAAGAAACTTTGAAGACTTTCCCTTCCCCCTCACTTTTTCTGGACTCTCTTGCCTCTGTGCACATCAAAGGCATCCAAACACAAACAAGCTTCTTTTTCAGTGATCTAAAATGCAGTATCTTCCAGTGGAAAGGTTAATGAAGCATTAATTCCTCCAGCTGTTGTTCTTCGAGACAGATGTGCAAAATGTTTAGTGCACATCTGCTGAGCATGCAACTCTTCTGCTTTCAGGATGCAAAAATATAACACAAAGAATCACTAATACTGTTAGTGACTTTAATGGTACCCTAGCTTTGTCTTCATGATTCAATTTTGCATTTCAAGTTTCCAAGAATCTTTTGAGATCAAGGGAAACAAAGGCATGAAATTCCAGTTTCCCTGATTTCTAACCCAAATTTCTTTCATCCATTCTTTTATTTATTACATTATTTATGCAACAAATGAAATAGATCTAGACTCAAATGTAATAGACAAAGCACAACGATAAATAAGGCACAGGCTTTGCTCAAGTAGGGCAGCCAATCTGCAGAAGCACACATAGAAATTAAATCTGGATTTCAGAGACACAATATGACCAATGTCTGAGCAGCAGAGAGTAAAGACATATAGGAAGGGCAGTTAACCTAAATAAAGGGTGGTTAAAAGTGACACACTGAAGATGTGGCATCAGTGACAGCTTCTAAGATATTGAAGCATAAAGAGGAGTTATTTGGGAGCAATGAGAGGAGACATAATGAAATTGAAGAAATGTCTCTTCTTGGAGGCAGCAAAGTATTACTATGAGCAGAAAGCAAATTACAAAATATTAACAACATCTTAAAAGAGAGAAAAAGCATGAGGATTAAGGATACTCAATCCTAGAATGTGAAAGATTTGTTTTACAGTGTACCAACTTAATATGCTCAATGGGGCCACTGAAGAGGTAAATTAACGATTAGACCTGTTTCTGGTGTTGAAGATGATGGAGGATTCATTGATATGAAAAGCATTCAGGTAAAGTGGGAGGGGAAGATAACTAAGTCAGAGCAATGCTAAAGAACAAAACCAGGAGTAGAGGCATGAAGGCAGTGTTGCTCAAGGAACAGGGTGATGCTGGTATAATAGGGATAAGAAGGTAAATCTTAAAGACCTTCCTTTCAGAGAAAGAGTTTTATGTTCTTTTTAATTTTTTAAATGTATTTATTCATTTATTTAAACAAAATGCTTCCTGCTCAAAGTCCTCGCACAGAGACACTCCCTCTATGCTACTTCTATTCATTTTTTAACAAAGAAACTGGAGAAGAAAATCCTTGTTGTACATCTAATTCAGAGGTGGGTGCCGTTAGTACTGTGGTTGAGAGCAGAGGTTTTAGAGACAGACAAAACTTCAGCCCCACCTAACCACTTACCAGATGTGTGAGCAGCAGCATACTCTTGTAGTGCTGTAAACCTCAGCCTCTGAAGGTGTACAGGATAACAGATTGATACTGCAGATATCTGGTAATGTCATGAAATGAAATGATGTATATAGAAAATTTGCCTAGATATCTGTATTCCCCCTGAACACCCACACTCCAGTGTCATTCCCTTCCCCACATCCTGCCTTTCTGTGTTTATACCCCTGTGTGAATTAATTATGATTTGAGAAAAAATTAAAAAGAAAAAATTTATTGGATATTTTCTTATTTAAAATGTTCAAAAACTTAGAATATATTTTATTAGCAAATCTACATTTCTATATAATGCTAGAAAAATGAATTTAATTGTATGTGGAGTATAGATTTTATATCAATTCAATTTTTATCATTTAGGATGAATAATAAATTACTACAAACTACTGTTAAAAAAAAAAGAAAATATGCCTAGAAAATGGAAATCATTCTATATTTATTCTCCCTCCTTGACTTTAGGCCTCAAATATTAGGGATGGAAAAATAACTTTAAAAGAAAAACATTTGCAGTTGCAAAAATTTGAGAGCGATGTTGGCTGGACTCCCTACCTTCTCAGGAAAGCTTTTGTGATACTGAAACAAACAGACAATTTGAATTCAGCTTTAGCTTCTTTCATTCCAATGTTACGTCTTACAATATGAAATGAGACTGCTAACATGACTCCATGTGGGAATACTTTTCAATCTTTTCAGAAGTCATTGCTTATATATGAATGCATATAAAAGTTTGTGTTGTCCTCTACTGTTTGCCTGGGATAGACCATGGACAAATCACAAACTTTGGAAGCTAGTATTAATAACACCTAGGACAATGTTTATGGCACAGGTCATCAGAACAACACATAATTCTCTCTTGGTGTTCTGGGACAAAATGAAAATATTCAGAGACACAATATCCACTGTGTGAGGTGGGGCTTATTCTCATTCTCCCAGCTCTTCAGCCACAAGGATCCTTCAGCCTTAGGAATGGCCCTTGCTTGTCTCCCTTTCTAACATCCTCAGAAATAAAAAATAACTGATCAGTTCATGTCCACCTTGAGAAGTCCTTAATAGCTCAAGCACTTAATGACCCTCTCCTAGGTTTAGGTACAAACAAAGAGATTCAACAACAGATTGTAGTTTCTCAAAAGTCCATTAATTTAATGACAAAAATGAAACTAACCTGGGATTAGTGGTACTAGCCTTTAAAGGTACCTTGAGGGAGGTAGAGGTTTCCCTGCTTATTGAAAACAGTTCATTGTAATTGCTGTTTACCCATTAATAGTAGTAGTTTATCTGACTCTTCTGATGCATTTTGGTTTTGATGTGGTTGGGTTTGTTTGTTTGTTTTTGCCATTTTTGTATAAATGCACATCCACTTTTCTTCACCACTAACCTGGAATGTCTCAGGGTGAGCTGACTCTTTCTCACTTTAACAATGTATATTTTGCCCTTGAAAAAATGTTTAGGCATGTTACCACTTATTAATAATGAAGACTAGATAACCAAGTTAACTTCCACATAAATGTACATCAGAAGAAAAAAGCATCTGAAGACATCCCTCTGTACAGAAGCAGAAGCATGATGTCAATCATTTGATCCCCAGTTGTTTTTATTTAAATACTATGAAGTTTTGGAAAGCTTTTAAATCAAGTTATACAAGTAAGTTAAGCAGACAGAAGTTTGAATGTTGGTTTTATTATTGAAAGAATTACAGCTTCCATGCAAGAATAATAGCCCAAGTTCTCTGTTAGAAGAAATTTTGCTGCCTGAATTTCAGCATAGAAGTCACACCAGAGTATGTGTTCACAAAGATTGACTTCAAGGAAGAAAAGACAATACTGAGATATAGTATCCAGTTTCTTGCCCCAAATGAGTGAATGAGGTATAGAAAAACCAAAAGTATTTTGATATATTCAGCTGTGATAGTATACATTGTCTGCTTGAAAGAATCTAGAACCAAAGTAGAAACCATACTAAGCATGTCTGTGAGGGATTATCTTGATTGAATTTATTGAGGTGTAAAGTCCTGCCAACTATGGGTAGAACCGTTCTCTGACTGGAAACCTGGATTTTAAAACTGAAGAAAGGGAACTGAGTAGTAATATAAATTAATCTAGCTCTCTCTTTACTGGCTGTGGGAGTCATATGAACAACTGCCTAATGCCATTGTCCCCTTAACTTCTACACCATGATATGCTGTACCCTGGGGCTATGAATAAAGACAAGAATTTTTTCTATTAAATTGCTCTGGTCAGTGCATTTCTCACAGCAACAGGAAAGTAAAGGAAAATATAAACCCAATCCTGAACCTGAAAATATGAACATTTCCCACAAAAAGTGCATTAAAATTTTACATTAATCAGCACAAATAATTTCTATTCCTACAAAAGATCAAACACAGGATAATAAGCAAAGATCTTGAGCTAGATGTTGAAGCTGGTACTGATTTTAAAATCAGATCCCATAAGCCTAAATAATCAGATAGAGTGTATTGCTTCCTCTTAGATGGCCATTCCCTGTATTCATTAAAAGGGAAATCTGTAACTATCATGATTTATGAATTTATTGTCTTTATCAATGGAGAAATGCTCCTGGAAGCTAAATGGAGATTGATGACAGTGGAGTAGCTCTGCTCCCTGAAGTGTGGGCAGGATATTTTCCTGACTGAAGAAAGGATGGAACGTAAACTTTGAGCATGAGGAGAGAGTGATTCAGGACACTGACTTTTGGAGGAGGATGCCCTGTAGCAAGTGTCCTCATTTTGTGCCACTGAGCCACATAAGTAGGGTAGAAATTCTTGAACTTAATAATTTTCCCACTGGTTATAACTCATATTTTTCCAGTAATATGAAATAAGCAAAAGAATTAGGTATCTTATTTTTAGAAATTTATTAAGAAAAATATTAAAGATACAATTGGAAAAATAATGTATAATGGTTCAAATTGAATAACTATCAACATTTGAAGATAATCATCATTTTAGGGGAAATTAGCATATTCTTTTTTATTATTTTTGAAACTTCATAGGCATATATAATATATCTTAATCATATCTACTCCACCTTCTAACAACCTACACTTAGCTGCTCTTCCTAATGAATCCCTTCATAGCTGCAAACCATCACCATATTTTTCTTTAAATAATCAATTGAAATGAATCAACATATGATATACAGATGGATTTGGTGTCATCCACTGTGGCATAGGCAACCTGCCAGTGTTATTTCTCCTCCAAAGAAGCTGTCACTTGCTAATGCACCTTGGCTATGTATAGTGTCTTTGAACTCCTTTCTCCCACCATGCTAGGATTCTTAACTGGCCTGATTTAATATAGGATTTGTGCTAATAATTATACTTTTATTCTTATTGTTTAGAGAGTATTGGATATAACTCAGCTGATCTAATTGATGCTTCCTTTACTAATCTGAAAATATGCACTTTGTATAAATGACCACAAACCTAAGGATCTTCATTGTATACTGTCATTAACTCATAGTCTATCTGACAGGAGAGAGCTCAACTAAGTTCTAGCTTGAAAGGACTGAAGATATGAAAAATGACAGCAAGATTCAATTTTCTTTTTCTTACTGAAAAATCAGTTGATAATTTTATTACTCGGTCCCACTGGTCACAATGTTCATAAAATAGGTTAAACTCCAAAGTATTAAATAAAAACCACAGTCCATGGAGGTGATTAGAGTTGTTTAAATTGTGGCTCATGCTATATATTGATAGTCTGACCTTGAGCTGTCAGTAGTGTTTTGGACTCATATTTTCCAATATGGAAAGTATGAGTAGTAACATTTACCTCTCATTCCTTCTTGGGATGCAGGAAAATCATAAATAAAGCACTTTGTGTAGAGATTGACACACACATGTATGTCAATGATAGCTGTTCTCACGATTATGGCAATATCATAATTATTGTCATCTGGTCTCTAGTAAATATGCATTTATGGACTCATGTAAAGGGATTTTTATGAGGATTGGCCTCATAAAATTAGTTTTAGTATGGTTTGCGGTTCCTAAACAAGTTACCTCTTGTCATATTCCGTGACTTGGTTCTCTTTCAGTTATGGCCCAGGAAATAAGTCTGTAGTCTTAAAACCAGCAGTGAGATGTTTATCAAAATTATTGTGGCTGTATATATTTTGTTTAGTGACAGTGCTGGAAAGCTCAAATTTGAATGAGAGCAGTCAATTAACACTTATGTAAATATTCTTTAACTCTTAAGCTTATTAAACCAACAAGAACAATGAGGCCCCAGTGGACAGATTTTGTGCAAACTGCACTTCTGCACTCTTCTGACCTCTCTGTTCGTCACTGTGTTTCTGCCAGTTCTTTCTGTTTCTTCCTTTCTAGCATCTTACACTCTAAATGCTTCCTGTATTCATACTGTCATGTGTGATCTTGCACAATCATGGCCTTTAACTCTCCCACAAACGTTCTAAAGCATGGTTTTCTAGTATGTTTTCCTTTACAATAAAGAAAATGCTGACTAAGAAGAAAAATCTCCTAGTCTTTCTCCCAGATCTTGGACTATAACCTTTCTCTAATGGTGTGCATTGTTATTATAATTTAAACAACCACACTGGCAGAGAATACAACTTAACTTTTGTCATCAGCTATCTGGACTATCTCTCAGGTACCTAGGGGTTTATTTCCAGGTTACTGGATATTTCACAGAAACCCTAAGTTTTAAATTTACTTAAAACAAAGTAAATAATTATCAAACTCAATATACTTCATTTGTCAACTAGTGTATTCATCGAGGGACTCACCACTTGTTTATGTGCATTACCTCGTTTAACCTTGACAATCCTTACCAGAGTGTCTAGCTGAGCAATACACCATTTCTCTGAAGCAGTTCAACAAACCCCATTGTAGAAATTCTGAGTTTGGAATAAAACATTGAAACAATAGCAGGTCTCTTAATCACATGGGCTGAAAAATTTCTCTATGTCCAATTTATTCCTTTCATAAAACCTTTAATCATTCAGATGAGCGAATTCTCTAATTAGCTCACAAACCAGTAGCTCTCAAAATTGACTATACATTGAGATCACCTATTGAACTTTAGGAACTGTCCTGTTTTGTTCTTCTCCCGAAATTACAAATTTATTTGGTCCAAGCTACATTCTGTGTATTAGAATGTGTTGAAATTTCCCAGGCAGTTTAATGGATAGCTGTACTTGAGAAGGACTGGTAAATTTTCTCAGTGTCTACTGAGACATTATCCATGCTACCCTTGCCCAAGAGCTGGTTTCATAATTTTTCCCCAGATATTGTAAGATGCTTAACCCAACATCCTGTCCCCTTTACTATCTCTGACCACCCATCCTCCCTGGTGGCTCTCAAAATGATTTCAATAAAACAGATCTAATCAGGCCACAGCATGGTTTCTTACTGCCCTTAAAGTTCGAACTTAACCTTCATTCATCTAATTATAACACCTGCAAAGCTCTTTCCATTGAATGGATCTTACCATGCCCTAATTCTATCCTTAGCTCCTGCTGCTTCTTCTTCCTGGAATGGACTTCCTCCGTGTGGTCTTGAGCCGTGCTGTAGGACTGTGAACATCAGACGCCTCTTAGAACTTCCTTGCCTAAGATTGCCTGCCCCTAATAAAATAATTTCTTCCCTTCTCTGTGCTCCTAAAGAAGAAAGATAATATAGGTTTAGTACAACATTAGCTGTAACAGCTGGTGAGTTCACTAAAACTAGGGAAAGTTTCATTACTTTCATTCTCTTATGGGTATGGCATGCCTTATAATTGAAATGTTACAAAATAATAATAATTACTAAATAATTAAGCAAATACATTTATACACAAATGAACATGCTTATTTGGCGTATCTTTATCTGATTTTCTGCTTCATTTAATTTGTAGTGGAAAAGTCCTTCTTAAAGAAAGATTTGTGGAGTGACATTCCATAGTTAGGAACAAGACAGAAAACAGCTGTCCTTGGGGCTGTTTAAATCATTGAGTTGATCTTAAGAGAGTGAGTTAAAGCCTTTGGCATGGCAGTTTTCTAAGTTATCAGTCAGAGACAGTAATCTTAAAACTTACCTCAGAGTGCCATTAGGTTTAGTGAGATGATGTGTAGATGACACTTGACATTCATAGAACCCAGAACACAAATGCTTTTGTTTATTTGTGAAGACTTTTTTGGCTCTGCCAAATCTTTATGAAACAGCTCTTCCTCCCTCCTATTTGTATTTATTTAATGCATAATTATTTAACTGATAAATATTTGTTTTAAATCTAATACACAGTATATAATTCTTGAAAATGCTATATTTGTTGCAATAATTAACCAGCCATTAATATTTATGCATGATTATATAATCTCCATGATAGTAAAACAATAGAAACTTAGTGGATAGATAGACAGTCAGATAGATGATGGGTAGATAGATATGAATGGGAAAAGCACAGAGAGTTTTTTCTTCCATGATTTTGTTTTTAGTGTAAAGAGACAGAGAAAAAATAAGCAAAATAAATCAGATGTATACAGTAAATGATGTCAGTAAGTGTTATTGAGAAGAATAAAGAACATGAAAAGAAAGAAAATGAATGCTAGAGTTATAGTTTAAGTACAATGAGGTTCTTAAGGAGAAAGTTCCACCAGTTCTTGTTCAGTGACCTAGAGAATGGGAAAATCAGCTATTAGATCAACGAGGTGAGATTTTCAGGCAGATAACAAAGAAGATGTTCTCTGTGCCCTGCATTACTTGCTGCTGGTTCCTACCTGCCCCTGGGGGTTGGAGATAAGGTGGCACAGAGTCAACTACACAGATTCTGGGAGCAGATGAGAAACACAGCAGCACGCTCATCCGAACATTGCTGCAAGCTTCTTTAATACCCACCCACACCCCATTGGTCCCAAGAAATCATCTCTTCTAAACGACAGTTCCTGATTGGCATTGTTTGCACCAGGAATCTTTGATCTCTCAGGCTGTCCTCAATTAGGTCCTGCTGAAAGAGATGCTTTTGTGGCTGCAAGGCTCTAGTGTTGGCCATAGCAGAGGAAAAGAGGTAGCATAGACTATTAACAAAGAGATCAAGGAGTGAACTCACGACCAGATTTATTGAGTCTTCTCAGTTCTTTTGAAGATTTTCAAATTTTCTCTGAACTTAGAGGCCCTAGGACAATTCTGGACTGAACAGCAACATGATCTGATCTGTTTATCATAAGAATCTAGCCAGTGAGTTGTGACCATGTTGCATTTGACCAAACCTAAAGATAAGCAGACGAAGAAGGCTGAGAAAAGTGAAGAACTGAAACAAGTTGGTGACAGTGAGATTATCAGGGAAGCTGGATGCAGAATATATTCTAAAATCAACCCAAACCAGTCAGCCATGACTGAGGTATGAGACACAGGTGAGCTTTATATCAGGAAATATGAAGATAGGGATAGCTGAGATCAGAAGGTCCACAAAGAGGGTTAAAATGTTAAGAAAATATGAGAAGTTTAATTTGTAAACTGCAAAGCAAGAGGCATCCAAGAAGAGATGAAGCTGGACATTGGAGAAGTATCCTGGGATGAGGAAGAAAGGGTATGCAGGTGGCCTTTGAAGCAACGAGAGAGAATGGGATCACCAAGGAAGTGAGTTGGGGTAGAGAACCTATCCAAGGATGAGCTTTGAAGTAGCGCAGCAACACAACCTCAGGACCAGAAGCACCAGGGCTCAGACACACCACTGGCCTGTATGGTATCTTGAATGAAGAGAAATTTCAAAGTACAACCTGGAAATCCACAGATAAAGCATGATGATTCTGAACAAATTCTGAGATTCAAACATGGGACAGACTATGATCACCTTGTTAGCCATCATTTGGGTGGGAAGGTGGAGGTGTAAGCTAGATTGAAGGGCAATGAGGATGAAATGGACCTTGAGGCCCTTCAGCAACTGCTTCACATAAGTTATGAAAACATATCTCTTCTCTTTCTATTCCTCCTACCCACACAGTATCTCTCATTTGTGCCTTTCTTCTCTCAATCTTTAAAGTGGTATCATGTTCTAGTTCATTGGGATCTTGTGATATTATATGTTTAAGCTAAAGAGTGCAATGGTGCATTCTTTATAAAAGATAGTGCCTCCTTAGTTCTTCCCCCAGGACATTGTGACCGCCCCCCCAGTAGCTTGGACAGACTTTACACAAGTTGATTCCTATTAAACATTTATTTTTTGTTTAATAGAGTCTGTACTTCTCCCATTCATTCGGGGTTTTGGTTATTTCCATGGCAAATAAATAAATGTATTGCTTTTAAGGTGAGGGCAGGATGTTGAAGGCCACCACCAGCTTTTCAGGAAAGGAGGCTTTGGCTCAGAACTCCTTAGGGCTTCTAACTGTAACTGCAAAGATTTCTGCTTGGAAGTGGGAATGAGAGGGCTGGGAGTAAGTGCACTCCGTCCAGGGCAGCCTCCTGCGGAAATGACTTCGAGAGCACAGTGCCAAAGTGCTCTGGTAAATGAGTCTGGCTCGCCCTAGTCCCTATCTCCTGCCTTGGATATGCAACATTTATAAAAATAAACATTTGCAGGATGAACTTGATAGCAGGCCAAAGTGGAAGACCCAACGAGAAAAATAGATAAACCAGAAAACTTAGTACACTCAAGAAGAGGACAAAGTTTCATAAGAGGAGCTGAGGATCAGCAGATAACAGGAAGGTTGGCAGTAGAAGGGAGAACACTGGAGCTTCACAGTGTCAGCTTTACCACTGACTTCTTTCTCATTCAGTGCAATGTGTCTCTTCATTCTTCCAAAAATGCATAATGTTAGTGAAAGAATACTTTTGATCACATATTTGGATTATTTATCTAAGAATGATTATGTATTGAATATCAAATTCTACCTGGAATTCTGCTCCTATATTAGTTGTTAAGATAAATCTGCACAATATTGTGTATTAGGTGCTCTGTGACAAGAATTATTTCATCTGGGCTGGAGAGAAGTTACGTGGTTAAGAGCACTTGTTGCTCATTGAAAAGACTCTATTTCATTTCCAAGTACCATTGGGTTCATCATCATCTGTAACTCCAGGTCCAGAGAAGTTGACTTCTTCTGATCTCTGTGAACACCAGACACATACATGATACATAGATACACATGCAAACAAAACACCCATTCAAAGAAAAAAATTCTTGAGCATTTTCATTAGCCTTTTTCTACTGTTATTTTTATTTATATCATCATTATCAACAATATTATTATGATTTAGATGCTTATTTATATTTTAATGAGAAAGAAATAAAGGGTGTAAGTTTGGGTGAGTAGTAAAGACATTAGGATCTGGGAGTAGCTGGGGTAGGGAAATCATAACTGTAATATATTATATGAAAAGCTATTTTCAATAGAAAATGAAAAATAAAAGTTTTTCTGTCATCTGTCTTGAGTAACTTATTAGTTTCTCCATCTTTCACCTGAACAGAACAAGACACTTACATGCCTGTATGTCCCCTTTCTTTTCAGATTTCCCCCATGCTCCATTATTTCATTGAAGCTTACTGAATACACAATTTCATTTTGCTAATTTAAGCACCTGAATGATGCCTAGAACATTGGAAGTGCTATAACCAGAATACCAATGTCTCTCCTTTCTGTGACTTCAGATGTTGCAACATTTAATGCCTAGGATGATATTATAAATGATTCTTAGGAAATGTTCTTTAGTAATTGACTAAGTCAGGGTGGTTCCTTTCTCAGAAATTAGGTTAGTGCTCTTATTATAAATTTTGAAGAAGTTTTGCCCTTTCCCCTTTCTGCCGTGTTATGACACAGATGTCATCCATAAGGAAGAGTCCCTCAAAAAATGTGGAATCCTAAGGTGGTAACTTGAACTAGACTTCCAGGACTTCCAGTCATCAAACATTATATATATATATATATATATATATATATATATATATATATATATATATACCATAAGGTCCCTTCCTTAACTGACTATTGGGATGGTCAGTCTTTTGAGTCCAAATGTGGGTAACTACGCTTGATGTAAGTTAATGTTTGCAGTATCTGTATCAATTCTGAGGAATGGAATTCTGTATTCCTTCACCATATCTTCTTGTTTTATGTGAAGCTCTATATAGACATGTTTTCTACAAAGATATATATCAAAATAAGAGTACCAAAGTGGGCTGTAAAAGAAGATGGGTTAGGAGCATCAAAGAAAATCTCTAAGAGACAGAATCCTAAGGACTGAAGGAACTGAAGGGGATTGCAACCCCATAAGAAGAACAATATCAACTAACCAGACCACTCAGAGATCCCAGAGACTAAACTACCAACCAAAGAATGTACATGAGGGGATCCATGGCTCCAGATATGTATGTAGCAGAGGATGTCCTTATCTAACAAGAATGAGAAGGGAGACCCTTGGTTCCGTGGAGGTTGGATGCCCCAGCATAGAGGAATGCTAGAGCACCAGGGACAAGTGGATGAGTGAGTAGGTGAGCACCCTCATAGAAGCAAAGGGGAGAGGAGACTTGAGATGGGGGTTTTGTGGAGGAGTAACTGGGAAGGGGTATATCATTTGAAATTTAAATGAATACAATGATTAATAAAAAGATAAATTGGAAAGATGTATGTATACACATGAGAACTATCCTAACTTTAGACAAAAGGTGAGAAAGCAGAGAAATGAGTAGAGATAAGTTTACACAGGAACAATATGCAGTGCAAAATATACATGGGAAAGTTAATAGACATTGGGGAAAATTATAGGCATAGTAAAGGGCCAAAAGGTAGATTGTGGGTAAGCATAGAAAGAAGAGTAGACAGCATAGTTAAGTGAGCTAGGAGCGATGCCAAAAAATGTAATATAGGCTACAAGCCATTTGAACCTTCTTGTGTACATTATTCAAATCTGATTTGTGTTCACTCCCACTCTTTGTAAACCCATAGAGGCTGTTATATTCTAGATAGATAATTCATTAGCAAGTTCATTAACGTATACCCAGTTACACTAAGTTAGTTGAACATCTTTTGTGGACAAAACTATGAAAATGCAAGATTGTCACACTCAACTGGAAAGCCCAGCACTAGAAATGACATCTAGACAACATATTTGATAGTAGCTATAATGTCTGGAGTCAGGGTTTTCAGAAGTTTCCTCAGGTTACACTGTGGTTTCTACAGAAGTGAGTGTGGACAGATTCACACTGTCTAAGCAAAGGGCTGATACTGAAACCTGTCAGGTATGTGGCATTTCCTTAAGATGCACTGTGCAGTTCCCTGACATCACACAGAACTGGTTCATGCAATTTACTCTAAACAAATATGATTTTTCATTTACTCATTTTCTTGGTGGAATATGTCTAAATTATGACACATGTCAGAAATTTAATTTTTCTAGAAATCTAAAGGATTGCTCATATAGGCCAGTCTGAGTAGTGGTTATGAAGTCCTCCCAATTCAAATATGAATGATTTGAGTTAGCCAACCTAGAAGGAAGTGTTTTCACCAAGCCTTAGTCACAGTTTTGTGAACTAACAGGTATTAGAGTTATCCTAATAGTGATAAACACCCTATCCAACTTGATGGCTTGAAGATACATTCAAATTAATCAAGACTTAAATATTGAAAGATTTATGGTGACTCAGTGTCAACCATCTCTGATCAGACTACTGTTACTTCTACATAGCTTTTTACATCGTATTTTCTTACTATTGTGATGATCCATGTCCTTTAGTGTAGGACTGTGAAAGGACTGCATGGTTTCTGGTCAAGCACTGGCTAGAAATCGCTAGAGACCCCAGGTGATCCTAAGGGACTGCATGCGTTTTGCCATGCTCCCAGACTCCAAGCTCCTGACATGAGCCTGAAGACCTCCATAGAGTGAGGTCTTCCAGTACCGTAGGACAATGTCCTCAGCCCTTCCACAGGTAGAGGGCATGACTACAAGCCACAAAGCCTAAAGACAGAGATCTCCATATCACTGAGATACCTAACGGCCAGAGGGGTATAGCCAATTAAGCATTCCTTTGCAGACCCTCCTCCTTGCAAAAGGTTTTTAATCTCAGGCCCATCCTGAAAATACTGGGGTATAGTTTTCATCTATTTTCTTCCATGATAATAAATGTCTTAAGACCATGAGCTATTTTTTTTCTTTGGGACCCACACAGTGGAGAAGGTCTTCATCTAAGAACTCTCTGCGTTCCCAGTCACAGAGACTACCAACCCAGCACCCAAGCCAAGTGAGCACAGGAAACACCATAGCCAAGGGAGCTGAGGCAACCAAGCCAAGAATTCTCATCCCTGCAGGACATAGCCGGAGTACATTCCTCCCCATCTCCTCTTCTGCTATTGGCCAGTCTAGACCATATTCCCCCACTTCATTTTCGGCCCTTCTGTGGCTTCTCCAGCAGTGTCTGGGCCGAGGCCCAAGGGCCAGAGAACCAGCAGGTTCCCGGCCATCCTTTGGCCTGGGAATCCCCAAGCCAAAACCTCTGGCTCCCGCGGGACCTCAGATTGTGTTCGCTACCCCTGAGCAGAGTCTCGAGTCTTCACATAGCCTGATATTTGCCCTGCGCCAGCATGGAATGAATACAGTGAAATTCTCTCGCCTCTGTCCCCATGAGAAGCCCTAGCAAGACAGAGGCAGGACCCACACATCAACCCAACAACAGGACCCACGTGCACACTACAACCCAACACTTTAGTGGATGTTTGCTTTATAATAATCAATGAATGAAAGGACTGATCTAATTGATGTAATAAGAATATATCTGTATTGTTATGATGGCACACGTAATTTTGCAAATAGTTAATGTATAATGAATGAAGGATTGGACTAATGGATGAAATAAACAGGTAAATGTGAAGAAATTAATATCTTACCCTTAAGGCTTTGAGAAGAACTGTGTGTATTCATCTTTGTTCTCCTGTGAAGGATTACATATAATTGCTTTGAATGACATACTATGACTGTTAGGACCATGTTACATATGATATACTATTAATTTTGATCCACATGCATGTATTGTTTTCCTTGTATTTTTTTCCCTAGTCAATCCTTTACAATGCCCAGGGTAGTACTGGGTAACATCATAAGATTAGGCCAAGTGATGTATGCTTTATATCATCCTCAAGATTCATATTTTCTTCACGTACTCAGAAAACCATTCATATAAAATGATAAAATCAAGAAACAGTAAATCTTGGGTCCCAAATCAAGACCAAGAATGGAAAAATTTACAAGCTTGTTGAGTGGTTTCAATGAGCAGAAGTGAGCGATTCACCTTTGTATTTGGCCTTATTTATCAGATAGAGAACATTACATGTACAGTTTCTTGCTGAATGTAACAACTGTCAAACTGGTGCTTTAAAAGATGCTTCTCCACCTCTCCCCAATTTTATTTTATTAACAAGACTGAGCCTGTATTGGCCAGAATCTGACTTGGGCCAAGGACAAGGAAATGGGCTGCTTGGCAGGAATATGACATTGGCCAAGGATAAGGAAGTAGGCTTCAGGCAGGAATGTGACATTAGGCTAGAACAAAAAAGTAATTTCAGGCAAGAATCTAAATCTTATGCTAGAACTAAGAAGTAATTTCAGGCAAGAATCTAAACATTAGGCTAGAACAAGGAAGTAGGCTTCAGACATGAAAATGACTTTGGGCTAGGACAGGGAAGTTGGCTCAGATATTTTGGTCATCCTGATAATCCCTTAGAAACAGTGATCACGGGAGTGTTCACATAATTGGGTTTAACACCTTGCTTTTTCTTTACTATTTGTGTTTATTGTATTGCTTGTTCCTTGACTATTTGAATCTATTATATTGCTAGTCACTCAACCTACAATTGACCTTAATACTTGCATGTAATTCAAATGGCGTAAAAGCAAAAAGGAGGGGGGGGATGGGCTAGGAGTTTCTAGGGAGAGGAAATGGGAAAAGGTGATGACATCTGAAATGTAAATAAATAAAACATCCAAAAAATGATGCTTCTCAAGGAAACAATGTAAAAACTATCATAGTTATCTCAACAATGTGATTTAAAAATTTAATATTATTGTCCATGGGTGGATAGTGAAAATGTGATATATTTCAAGTGGAATGTTGTTAAGCTTTAAATAAAAATACATTTTGAAGATAGGTTGATATAAATAGGAAAAATTATGCTGAGTGATAATTATAAACCAGATAAAGAAAGACAAATATCTTATCCCCTCTCTCACATGTAAACTGTAGCCTTGAATATTTAGATCTTTGTATTTAACTTGAACCACCTATAAGAGCTTCATAAATAAATTTTAAAGTAGCCATCAGAGTGATGTCATACTGAAAGAAGTTTAGTAGAAAATAGAAGGCAGGACATTCAGAGGGGCAATAACGGAGGAGAAAATGTTTAACAGAGATGGAGGGATAGGAAAGAAAGAGAACAGGGTAAGAGATTTAATCAAAATGAAGGGTATATGAAAAAGTCACATGGAAACCTGCTATTTTGGATGTCAATTTAAAAATATAAGCTAAAAACGTTAAAATAAAATAAGTGAAGATACTCTACTTGACTAGATAATGCTACTCCTAGAATCCCAGGGTTATTAAACAAAAAACCTAGTGTTATATATGGATTACCCACTTACAAGTGTTTGTTAAGAAATGATCCAGTGATCCCTGCAAAGATGCAGCCTCTTAACATTTCTCTGTTGTCCATCAGAACTACACGATAAAGACATATTGGTGAAGATACCACATACTATGATTGAAAGCTATAAGGAAATAATGATGAAATTGAGCTGGAATCCTCCCTGGTGGTTAGTATTTATAGTGCCAGAAAGCAGTATGAAAGGCGGGGTGAGAAAATACATAGTTTTATCCCATTGTTGAACTCTGAACTACAACATCAGACCACCAGAAGAGATATGCTCATCACTACAATAGTGCAATAGTTGTTTGGAGGGCAACCAACCTCTCTTTTATTTGTTTGGAGAGCTAATACATAAAAGATATTTCATGTCTGTTACTGTAAACCTAGTCAAAGATCTATGACCAAGGAATCTGTAGTCTCCAGGGAGGAAATTACTATTGTTGTTTATCTTATTTGATATGGCATCAAGTAATCTTCTAAGCATATATATGTGTGTGTGTGTGTGTATGTGTGTGTGTGTATATTGTATAAGATGTATAAATATATAGGCATATAATAAATATAATAAACATTATATATATGCCTATAGACAGATATTACTTTCAGCCTTAATCAGAGAAGTTTCTTTTTATAGTGAATGACAGAGAATGCAATAAATCTTCAAGGTGCTGAGTGTCACAGACAGTTAAGTGCCTGGCCTCTGAGACTTAATAATTATTATGGGAGAGTAGGCAAAAGGAGTATGAGAGTAGACAGACGGGGGAAGGCCTGGAGGGTACAAAACAGTCATGGCAAACATGAATTCAAAGCAGCTATAGTTTCCTGCATAAGATAGGACTTATCAATAGTCAGACAAGGATGGGAAAGAGATTTATTGGATCCTTTCCTTTCCAAACTATACATATAAAATAATTATCTATAGTTGCATTCAGGTATTCATCCACGGGTGGGACCACCAGGATCAACTAGATAGTTCCATATTCCTAGCCACACAGATACATTTGGATAGCTCAGTGGATCATAAAACAAAGTGTAAAGGCATGCACATTAGAAAGGGGTCTGTGGTTATTGATAGGCATAAAAGGGTGATAAAAAATGGTAGAGAGCCAGGGCTAGAGAAGCCATGGATTTTGTAGGAGAACCTATAACTACAACTTTACTTTACCAGCATAATCTCTAAATGTTTATCCTTATTCGCACAGGTAAGTACAGTCCTCACTCCTCAGCAGGGAAATTTCTCTCTGCAACAGAAGGAGCTCATTACAGAACACCACAACCAATGGAAATTCAGATTTGTGGAGCCCAGTTCCAATGAATACATTTACAAAACAATGCCTGTACCTAAGACTCCAGGAGCATTGTTGGGGGTGGGGAGGGAGAGAGAGAGAGAGAGAGAGAGAGAGAGAGAGAGAGAGAGAGAGAGAGAATAGTCAGGGAGTTTGCTGTGTCTTCAAGTCATGTCAGAATCTATACACATAAAATCTAACCAGTGTTATTCCCTAAACTTAAGCTGAACAACAATATAGATATGCCAAGAATGGATTGGGGAAAACCCATAATGCCTCAATCCTACACAAGGAACTACAGGCAACTGAAGACTGTTAAGAGTATGAGGAATCTTGCTCAGGGAAAAGAGTATACCACTTCGTTTTCAGATAGAAAATGGTCAGCCCTGAAAATATACAAACAAGCAACAAAATTAATTAAAATAGGCCATAAACTTGAAAGAGCAGAGTGTTATATGGGAAAGTTTGGCATAAGAGAAGGGAAAACTGATGTAATTATAATATCAAAAATTAAAAGAATAATAAAAATTAAAAAATAAGATGGTTGAATTTCAGAGAGATGGATATTTGTGGAGATTATAGGTAGAGTTGGAGGAGTAAGAAAGAGTAGATATTGTATTTATTTGTATATTTCATGAAATTATCAGCATTAGAGAATAATTTAAAGATCAATAAAGAGTAAGAATTGAGACAAATCAACATGTAGCATATCAATGTATGCATTATGAAAAAACAATTAACATAACAGTATTTTGAGGAATTGCACATAATACAGTTTGATCTCTGTAATATTCCTCAGTCTCTCTAGCAATAGTTTCAATTATTTAACCAAATAATTGTAATTTTTAATCAAGATACTTAAAATTCTTAAAGAATTCTTCATGTGTAACAAAACATTTTATATTTTGCTCATGGAGACAGAGATTTGAAAATAGTCTCTCCTTTTATTATATGTATGGCCTGAAGCCAGACATTTAAGTATTATCTGCTTGCTATGTCTTGGTTTGATTATGATACTTAGGAGACCTTATGAGAGTATGTTTGTATGGATTTTCTTTTGAGATCTAAGAAGAGACATTAATGAAGTACTGATGCTTGGTGGTGGTGTCAGTGGGGTCTATTTCCTGTTGTCTTGTTCGCTGGCATCCTAATCAAATTTATTTAATTCATTAAAAACATCAGGATAAGACTCTCTTTGGTGTCTGCAGAACCCTCTTCTTTCACAGTGATCAGACAGCCAGAAGTTCACCACGTCTATTTTCAAGATCCATGCCACAGAGATCTTTGACTCTCATGGGAATCCCACTATTGAGGTGAATCTCTACATTACAAAAGGTCTCTTCCAAGCTCTGGTGCCCAGCTATGCCTCCACTGGCATCTACGTAGCTCTCAAACTCCGTGACAATGATAAGACCCGCTTCATGGGGAAGGGTGTCTCACAGACTGTTGAACACATCAATAACACTGTTGCACCTACTCTGGTTAGCAAGAAACTGAATGTTGTGGAGCAAGAGAAGATTGACAAACTGATGATAAAGATGAATGGTACTGAGAATAAATCTAAATTTGGTGCAAATGCCATCCTGGGAGTGCCCCTGGCAGTCTGCAAAGCTGGTGCCATGGAAACAAGGGCACCCCTTTACCATCACATTACTGACTTGGCTGGCACCCCTGAAGTCATCCTGCCCATCCCAACTTTCAATGTGATCAAAAGTGGTTCTCATGGCTGCAATAACCTGGCAATGGAAGAGGTCATGATCCTGCCTATGGGAGCGTCCTGTTTCCGGGATGCCATGTGCATTGGAGCACAGGTTTACTATAACCTGATGAGCATCATCAAAGAGGAGTATGGGAAGGATGCCACCAGTGTGAGTGATGAGGTGAATTTGCACCTAACATCCTGGAGAACTAAGAAGCCCTGGAACTGCTGAAGACTACTTTTGCAAAGGCCTGCTATACTGACCAGTAGTTATCAGCATGGAGGTGGCTGCCTCTGAGTTCTACAAGTATGATCTGGACTTCAGGTCTCTGAATGACTTCAGCAGGTACATCACACTCAATCAGATGGCTGATCTGTACAAGTCCTTCATCCAGGAGTATCCAGTAGTGTTCATTGAAAACCTTCTTGACCAGAAGGGCTAGAAAACTTCGAGGAAGTTCACAGCTAGTTAGGCATCCAGGTGATAGGGGATGACCTCACAGCAACCAATCCTAAATGGAGTGCCAAGGCTGTGGGCAATAAGTCCTACAACTGCCTCTTTCTTAAAGTGAGCCATATCTGTTCTGTGACCGAGTCTATGAAGCCATGTAAGTTTGCCCACTCCAATGTCTGGGATGTCATGGTGTCCCATGGATCTTGGGAGACTGAGGATTCTTTCATTCCTATCCTAGTGCTGGGGCTCTGCACTGGGCAGATAAAGTACAATGCCCCTTGCCAATCTTGAGTCCTTGGTCAAGTACAATCAAATCCTTAAAATTGAGGAAGAGCTGGGTAACAAAGCCAAGTTTGTTTGGAGGTCCTTTACACCAAGTAAAACGTGAACTTGAGATCCCTGTCCCTGATGATTAAGTCTTCCCTGTCCCTGATGTCATCCAAGCAGCTCAAGGCCAACCCAGTGGTTGCCTTTCCCATATCACTGCTTCATTAGACGGCCAGAGCTATGCCTGACCACCTGGAGCCCTGCTGGAGACCCCAGATTTCTAATCATCTGATTGTTCTGAATGATTGTTTCTGTCACCTGACTTCCCAGCTAGTGTCTGGATCCCTCAGAACTCCAGTGTAATCTCTAGGGTGGCCACAGGCAAGAACTCCCCATGGTTTACATGCAAAATAAAAGCCTTGGGATCCCCCCCACAGACATACACACATACACACACAAAGAACTCATCAGAATACATAGTTGCTCTACTTCTAGGCCCTTCCTATTGCTCTCAAATCATCTTCCTGTTTTTCACTAAGAGACTTAGTTTATGTTAATAATTAAAACCTCAGCCTCCAGAGACAGAGAGGTTCTAGACTCTTTCCATTAACTTTGTGAAGCTGGGTAAAATTCTTTCACTCCCAGAATCCAAATCTTGCAAAGTAGGAATAATAATAGTATGTGTGGTTATTCTATTAAATGAAATAATACACATTACTGTTTCTACAGTGTGGAGCACATAGTAAATGCTTAATGGTGGTTACTATCATCATCATCATTGTTGTTACTATTGCTGTTGTTCTCATATTAGAATGTAACAATGAATATTATAAAATGTATTTTTAAAAGTAAGCATTGAATTCAATCTAAAAATTCACCTTTGTATTACTAAGGTTGAAACAATTGTTATGACTACAACATTATTAATATCTTGCTTGCGAATCATGTTTTTAAAAGGAAGTCATTCTGATGCATAATTCTGTTCTGAATAATAGACACGGGGGAAGGGGTAAGAGTATGGAGAGGCTGAAACATCAGGTTTTACTGAGAATCCATTGTAATTAAGGTGCAGTCCTAAGAATAGAGTTGAGGTTATTCGGACTCTAATCAATATGTACTTAAAAGAAAAAGAAAGAGAGAGGCCTTTTGAGTGGAACAGCTGAGGATTCTCTGCCAGAAACTGTTCTATCATAATCAAATATTCTCTACAATCTAATTAAGAAATCATACACATAGAAACTTGCAGAGGCTGGCAGATCGAGGTTATTCTTACTAGCCCCACTAGTTTGTATACTCTGCCTTAATTAGGGTTTTACTGCTGTGAACAGACACCATGGTCAAGGCAACTGTTACAAGGAAAACATTTAAGTGAGGCTGGCTTATAGGTTCAGAGGTTCAGTCCACTATTATCAAGGTGGGAACATGTCAGCATCCAAGCAGGCATGACGCAGGAGGAGTTGAGAGTTCTACATCTTCATCTGAGAGGCTGCTAAATGAATACTCACTTCCAGGCAGCTATGACTAAGATATTAAAGCCTACACACACAGTGACACACCTACTCCAATAGGACCACATGTTCTAATAGTGTCACTCCCTGGCCAAAGCATATACAAACCATCACATCCTTCTTATAACCTCATTTCTTTTCTCCAAAGAGCACACACACACACACACACACACACACACACGGTCAGTTTTATTGAAGTACTTTGTGGCAATACATATCCCCTGGAAAAGCCTAATCTTATAGACATATGATAGCATTTCAACTATGGCACTTTCTTAGCAGTGTGACCTTGCGGCCGGCCTTAATAGATAAAATAGGCCTTTGGATACCCAGCATGTTTCAAACAATGTGAAAGACCATGAAACTTTCATACCTCAAATTCCACATTAGGAAATAGACTAGTAGAATGTATATAGGTATCTGGTATTGACGAATGTGCAGGCTAGTGGGAATAAGTCTTCTCTGGAATAGAAAAAAAACTACATAAATGTTTTGGTCTATAGCCCAAGATGTAGTTGTAGAACTAAATATACACGACATTGTATATATCATAAAAGAGAAGACCCAGGAAAGAAAGGGTTGACTTTCTCCTGTACTCTCTGTATATTCCAGCAAGGGGTAGAATAAAAAATACAGGGTGGTGTGAGTTTCAGTTTACCTTAAGGCAGCCCCACTCATCCATCTCTACCGCACAACCTGAACCTTAATCTGTTTTGAATGAAGGGAATTTGGCAGAAGTAGTCAAGGGGAGAGGGAGAATTATCTCTGAAGCCTTTTTAAGATTTTGGGGTTTTGAAGATCAGCTCCAAATATTCCATGGAAGTTCACTCAGTATGGCAACCGATATGTTAACAGCTGTATCCTACTGTGCCTTCCAAAACAATAGGTAGACTAAATTAGAATGCTGGAATACCATATGGAGTTTGGCAAGTATGTTCAGGTCCTTTTCCATATTACATTTGGAATATCAAGGCTAAGAGTGGAAAAGTTAAGTATTATTCTACAGACAAAAGAGAGCAAATGCTATATAGCAGATGAGAGCTCAGGACTGAAGTCACCAAACTGGATGTCATTTCCCCTAGAACATTGTTTTCGCATTTCACACTAAAAATGAGAGCACAGACATGGATTACTGAGACCCACTGAGGAAAATGGAGGCTACATTAAAAGTCGATTTTCAGTTCATGTGCTTAACATCTTTTCTGGTAGCAATTCCCATACTGTTGTAAAAAGCCTCCTGGGAAGAGTGGACAGAGTTGTTGTCTCCTCCAGCTTTTTTTTTTCTACAGACCAGTACTCTGCCGGCAACAGCCTGAGCTGATTGCCCTTGGCTAGCTCAAGGTGACACCCCAGTTTGGCTCTGTACATCTTTCAAGAGGCAATTGCCCTGAAATATCTGACCAAAGCAAAGTAGAAAAGAATAAGATCTTTTATTAAATCTCTTTTGGGCATTTCCTCTTGTCCTGTTTGGCTAGATCAACTTTGGCCTGAATTTCTTGGCTCTTACCCTCACTGGTTGGGAGTCCAGTAGACTCCAGACTGCTGGAAGCTAAGTAGATGATCTTCCAGGTATCCTTTAACCTGATGATCCAATCATATCAGTATTGCTGCTGGAGAGAGAGAGAGAGAGAGAGAGAGAGAGAGAGAGAGAGAGAGAGAGAGAGAGAGAGAGA
>NW_021604782.1:12271644-12280576 GCF_004785775.1 Grammomys surdaster | reverse complement strand
AGAGAGAGAGAGAGAGAGAGAGAGAGAGAGAGAGAGAGAGAGAGAGATTGAGATTTTGATTCTGCTCAGGAGGCCTTGGCCAGGAAATGAAAGAATAGAAACAAACAGCAGCATCTAGAAACATGGGATCAGGATTGGCACACTTATAGGAGAAAAGCACTGAGATATGTCAAATTATTTCTGTAACCCTGACTCTGTGTTTAAAAGGGAAAAGCAATCATGTTTCATATTTTAGTTTCAAAAAAGGGGGGCTTGACTTTTAATCTCAAATACATAATTTAATGAAAGGCAGGCACTTGGATTTGTAGCTGATTTTCATATAGTTGTTTATTTACTTATAAATAGTTGGGTTCATATGTATGTATGAACCCAACTATATAAAATAAATATATATATAAAAATACATTTATACACACACATACACTTATATACTTGGCCAACTCAACTTATGCCTTAGCTACTTGGCTCTTATGCTTTGTGTTTGGGAATATATATATATATATATATATATATATATATATATATATATATCACAGCCAACAGATTTGACTGAGGGGCTTATCACTACATTAGAAATATGTAGGGCAGATAAAAGAATCCTTAGCCTTAGCCTTATAAACTCAATTACAGGAAACAAAGATAGAATAATGATAATAATGATTGAAATGCATCCAACATCATGGCTTCCCAAGTACTTTCATACTCTATGACCTACTTAGATCTGTTCAGGTGACCCTGTGAGCAAAGAGAATTGTCTGTAATCTGTGCATGATTATGCTGATACAGAACCATGAATGATGGTCCACTTAGATACAGTTTCCTGATAGCCGGTAGAATCAAACCTGGAATCTCAGAACGTTTAAATCCAAACTCAATTCATTAATTGATCAGTGTAGGTATTGCAGGAAATAGTTTGTGCGGGCTCTGTGAGGGAAATACAGGAAGATAAGTCATAGAGAATAAGTGAGAGTTTAACTTGGTAGAACACTTTTGACAATTATATTGTGTAGCTTCCCCTTCTTCCAGAGTGTTCTGACACAGACTGAGCAGATCTTATATCTGTACAGTGCTAAGTAGCTCCTAAAACCCAGCTACTCGCTTCCCTCCAAAGTGCTACTTCACCTGGTTCAGACTGCCTTGTAGTTTTAAAGCTTAGGTCGTCTCTTCTCTCAATCTAAGGCTCTGACATCTTTGTTTCGTTTTTGATATTGTTTTGTTTCATGTTTGTTTGTCTTTTCACCCATCTTTTCTGATACAAAAAGTCTTCAAGGACTCTGTGATTGGAAGTTTCTGCACTACAAAGTATTTGGGTGGTGTAACCCCAGGTTACTGTATACAAGAAAATGTTAATCAGTGGAAAACTGGAAATGTGGAGATACTGCTTTTCGATTTTCTGCTTTTGACAGGCTTTTCTTAGATGCCGTATTATTATGCAGCTTTTCTGGAAAGCACTAAATGACCAAGCAATCAGCTAAGTTTGTTTTAGAAGCAATGGCCTGCTTGTTAGCACATTCCCTTGCAAGAGATTTCCCTTGAAACACTGTCTTCTTTATTTCAAGATTAGTATATACTTGCTAAATTTCTTCAAATCTCTATTCATACTTTTCAAAATTATTCTTCTATTGAAATTACTAGATATCAGTCTTTGGACACTGAAGAACAAATATTCCAAATAATAATAGTGAATTTCAAACACGTTTCTCTAACCAAGATCTATTTCCTGTATTTTTTTAATTGCTTAGTTAAGGAAGTGCCAGACCTTCATGGGTATCCATACAATCCACATTCTAAATTTTATATGAGTGAACCAACCTCTTTCCCTGCGCAAGGCACATTGGAGAAGTAAACATACTTTCTCACTAGAAAATTTCCCTTACCTATAAGATGATAGTTTCAACACACTTATTGCTAGAGTCAACTCTGATCAATTTTTCTTTTCCTCTTTTGACCATCTCAAATCCACTAGCAAATGCAGAATCAATTCATTCTTCCTTGTTTCCCTGCTTTACCTTGAATCCAAGTATTATTGTCTTTGACTGAACTATTGTAGTAGCTTTGTAATAGTGGTCTTTCTGCCACACTGTCCCACGATTTTCAACTCAGCAAACTAGGCTATTCTTTTATAACTCAAATCTGATGCCATATTCCCTTACTATAAAAATGTCTCAAATTTTGCATCTTAGTACCAAAATCAGTCCTTAAAATGACCTATAGAATCCTACACTCTGACATCCCAAGGGGCCAGTATAGTTTTCTTTTCTCATGCTATGCCAGCTATTTTGGACTCCATGTTTATATATCAATACCTTCTGCTTGGTCTCACCTTGGGGTGTCTGCACCTTCCATTGCTTTCTCTAAACAAAACCTATTTCACACATGCCCAATCCAGTATACATCTTGTCACTTCACACCATTGCTCCACACACTACCTTGACAGCCTCTGCTTGATATTTCTAACTAATCTTCATGCATTTCCTTGTGTCTGTGTCTTTTTTTCTCTGTATCTTCTCTGCCTCTCTCTTTGTGTCTTTCGTGTGTGTGTGTGTGTGTGTAAAACATTTTTTACATTAATCATATGACATATTTCATTGGTTTATTTGATTTATATTCTAAAGATAACCATAGTAAATTCCTAGAGTCTCTCTAATCTTTTACTCTCAATTCCCAGCCCTCACAAGTTGGTATGTACAATTTCTTTGGTGGATTTGTTAGATGATCAGTCACTTTAACTCTTCTCCCTGTGCTTCAACCTCCATAACTTTGGGATTGATCTGACTGTGGAGATGAGGAATGAAAAAATGACCGACACATGTTCAGAAAAGCTGGGAATGATTGGATTGGGTGACCCCGATAGTCATTAAATTATTATATACAAACAATTGAGTGAGTTTATTATATACAGCTGAATGACACATACTGAGGAGTTTCAGGCTGCAGTCTTCTGATGGAAGGAAGCAGTGTTTGATACATTGTGCATAAAGAGTCAGTATTTGGATCAATGGAAGGCTTTGTTATTCCCCTGAGCCTGACTAGGGAAAAGCCTTGCTATTCCCATAGGTCTGAGGCATTGGAGTCCTTGACACAGCCATCCTGATATCAATGACACACATTCAGACAAAACTTCACCCACTCCTCATATTCCTGTGTACTCTATTATTGTTTCCCTTGAAATCAGGTTTTATGACTCCTGATATAATAAGAAAACTTTTACTGGCTACTTAGAGCCTTAGCACAAACTATGCTTCCACATGTTAGCACATTCTTTGTAGTAGTTAGAGGATTCATATAGACACAACTCAAGCTGACTCTAAGCTATTATTTCCTTTCCTCAAGGATTTTACAGGGCAAGTAAGGCATGTCCAGGGATCGGTGACAATGACTGAGTACAATAAATGGTAGAGTGGTATTCGTGTATAAAACAGAAAAGAAATAGTAGGTGCAAAGAGTTTTACTTTGTCTTGTCACTGAAGCAGACTCTTAGTAGAATGCTTCTATCAACAGAAGTAGGAGGGAAGGAATCTATTTGATGCATTTCCAAGGGGAGACATTTAATTAATGGAGAAAAGGACCTGGAAGAAAAGGATTTGGGAAGCAGTAACTGAGATTCAGACTTTACTAAGGTTTGTGAAAGCAGAATTATGGGGATACTTATATTAACAATAGCCTCACAGGACCATATGCAGAGCAGTGGTTTCTGGGAACACAGAAAAGCAATGTTCAACTTCTGTTGGTGAGATATACAACAGAAGCAACTTTTGGACAACTTAAAGGACTAATGGAACATTAAAGAAAAAGAATATACACATCGCAGCAATCTGTTAGGAAAGTGAAAGGATTGTGTGCCTTAAATAGAGGTATTAGTTAGTAAAGATAATAAAACAACTCTTATACTGATAATAATAATTCCTGTGGCTGCTGTGTTAATGGAGAAAGTTTTGAATAAGTGTCCTTCAATAATCATTTACCGCAAAATAAAAGAAATTTACATATACCTGGGCTCTCTTGTATCAAAACAGTTTTTTTAAATTTTTATTGGATATTTTATTTATTTACAACAAAGATGTCATCCCCTTTCTCCATTTCCCCTCCCTAGAAACCTCTATCCAATCCCCCCTCCTCCTTTATGCTTTTATACAATTTTAATTACATGTATGTATTAAGATCAGTTCTAGGTTGAAGGTCTAGCAATACAATAGATGCAAATAGTCAAGGAACAAGCAAGACAATAAATACAAATAGTCAAAGAAAAAGCAAGGCATTAAACCCAATTATGTGAACACTCCCATGATTACTATTTCTAAGGGCTTATCATGATGACCAAAGTATCTGAGCCTACTTCCCTGTCCTAGTGCAAGGTCATTTTCATGTCTGAAGCTTACTTCCTTGTTCTAGCCTAAAATTTAGAATCCTGTCTGAAATTTATTCTTTGTTCTAGCCTAATATGTAGATTCCTGCCTGAAATTACTTCTTTGCAGAACAGTTGTTATATAATTTTCCTTAAAATTTATTGTCAATTTCCTCCATGCTTTTACCCGTTGATGGGTAGAAAAGTTAAAGCAATTTCAACAGGACAAAGTGTTTGCACTGCACAGTCTGTTTTTTCATTCTGTTAGTGATGGATGCACTAGCAGAGGCATGGAGCAGCACCATTCATCAAACCCAAGCTTTTATTCTCATATGGCAGATAAAAGGGCCTGGGACAAAAATTATGGACCTTTGCCTCGGTCCTGCTAATATGTTAGCTGTAGGCACACAGAAACTCTTCCTACGCTAGAGTTCCCTCTCTCTCTAATGAGCTAGTACCCAGACAAGACCTAGAATATCCAGTGCTGTAGATAATCTCCAATGCTGCCAAGTACTTGGCAGATTATCATTCTCAGTTTGCATTTAAATGATTTCTGTTTTTTGTGGTTATTCTTCCTGTCAGTTTTTCAGACTCACCATTAGCATACCAATGAAGAGATGCTGACAAAACTCAGCTGTATTTGATGGCAGACTACTTAAAGAATAAACAATTTCATTTACAATGATATTAAAAAAAGTCAAAAATAAATAAAATGAATAAATTCAAGAAACCTATAACACCAATTTAAAATACTACAGAAGACATAAATAAATAAAAAATATTTGATGTCCACAGAACAGAAATAAAATTATTTCACCTTTTAAAATGCCTATATCACTCCCAAGTAACCTACAGTATAGTAAAGTCCTAAAACACTTCTCAGAGAGTTTTGGTAGAAATAGGAAAAACATGCTAGAATTCACATGGGTTATAAAAATAATGAAAATCGTTTTGAACAAGAAGAAAAAATAGATGGACTTATTAAATCTCCCAGTTTCAAACTGTATTTTAAAAGGTATAGTTATCAGAACAGTATGATGTTAACAAAATGCAGACCCAGGTCAATAGAACAACATTCAGAGCCTAAAATCATACACAGGCACATATCCATTACAAAGGCACCAGCTGAACATGAGTAAAGAGAATCTCTGTAATAAATGGTTTGGAGAAACTGCATATCTACCTATACGTGAATGAAATCAGACTTTTCTCTTATATCATCAGCAGTGTTCAACATCTCTTTATAATAAAATCTTTAAAAAATCAGGATTAGAAGAACATAATTGAACCAAGCAAAGATTACCTTTGATAAAATTACTATTAATACTATTCTAAATGGGAAACTGAAAAGCATTTCTGTTGAAATCAGGAACAAGACAAAGGACAGATCTGCTGTAGATGAAATTTTGAAAACTGTTAGAAATCTTTACTAAAATAATAAGACAGGAGAAAAATAAAAGGAATGCAAACAGCAAAATAATAAGTCAAATTATCTTAATTATAGATACTCTTAAAGGATCATAAAAAGTCTACCAGAAAATGTTTAACTATGTGGATAACTTCATCTAAGAAGTAGGATACAGAAATCAACATTAAATATTTCTCAATAATTTTCATTTCTCAATAATAAACTTGCTAAGGAAAAAAAATCAGAAAAACATTTCCATTCATTATATCTTTAAAAACAAAGCGAAAAATAATGAGGTGGAAGACCACTATAAAGAATACTTTAAACCATTAATATAGAAATTGAAGAAGACACTAGAAGATAGAGAGATCGTACATTGATAAATATTTGTGTAATTAATAATGAAATCATCATAATCACAAAAACAAAATATATGTTTTTATTTAATTCAGTCCATATCAAAATTCCAGAATATTTTGTTCCCAGAAATGGAAAATACAATACTAATTTTCATATCGAAGCACAAAAATACTCCCGATTAGCTAAAGTATCTCTGAGTGCAGAGAACAGGGATGGATGTGTAAGAACACTTGATTTTGTTATACTTGGATCCACAGTAAGAGAGACACTGTAGTATTGCACTACAAAGGCATGTAGCCTAAAGCAATAACATCAGGCTAACAGAAATAAACACACAGCTACAGCCATCTAATCACGGACAAAGTTGTCCCAAGCATACAGCTGAGGAAGTAAGCCCCTTCAGATGCTACGAAAAAGTGGATAGTCAAATACAGAAAAATGAAACTAGCCTGTATTTATCCTCACCCCGTATAAAAGCCAATCCAAAATGGACCAAAGATGTTATTGTTAGACCAATAACTCTAAACCTGCTAAAGAAAAGAGAACAGATAAAACATTGTAAGATAAAATCGTAGGTGAACATTTTCTGGAAAAAAAGAAGAAAAAAAAATAAAGAAAGGGATTCTCTACAGTATCTAAAGAAACTAAAAATAGGTAAATTAAAACGAATGACTGGAATGTAAATAAATAAAATAATTAAAATTAAAAATGTAAAATACATAAAGCAATAAATAAATAAATAAATAATAAATAAATAAATAAAATGGACATAGTTTGTGCTAGAGAACTAGATCAGTGGTTAAGAGCATTTGCAGTCTTTGCAGAGGATCTGAATTTCGTTCCTAGTACAGTTGCTAATACAGCAGCTTACAACTGCATGTAACTCCAGCTGTGGGTGGGTCTTCTGATACTTTTGTGAGAACATGCACACACAGTGGAAATATATACACTTAGGCATACACACACACACACACACACACACATTTAAAACTAAATCTTTAAAATGGGCAAAGATTATACATAACCAACACAAAGGGAAAATCTTATCAGCCTATAAATTACAAAAACCTGTTCCACCTGACAAGTACTTTGGAAAAACTAAAAACAAAAACAAATGAAAAACCAAACAAGAATGGACAACTACAGCAAAATCAAAACAGTTGACAGACCACTTTATAAACATAAAAATGACAAAAAATTTCCGACATATTATTTTGATATAATTTAGGAAATCTAATCATACGGAATGCTGTGTATTTTAGTCACTTTAACAAACTTTTGCCTCTCTCGTGTTGAAAGTCATCAAAGAACGCTGTGATTTTGTTTAGAGTTTTCCACTTATTTGTGAAACCTTACTCATTACTTTGTAAATTATGCACTGAGCAGCTAGCTGAATACAGAGTCAAATTAAAGACTATCCCAATCAATGTTGTTTACTAAAGACCCCCTCCCAACCCTGTGAATCGCTCCGAATGTTTGTCAATTAATGAAATCTGCCGCTGCTCTTATGAGCTGCTCAGCGTGAGGTATGCTTTCTGTGTATGTGAGGATAAAACTTAAACATTTCGTTAAACATTGATTTTTGTTCCATAACTTCAACATAGAAGTTTTAAAGACATTTTAGAGATTAAGCCTCCGCTCCTTGAATTTAGGGGGACTTTGGACTCAGTCACGAATGCTTCCAGAATTTATAACGATGTGGCTATCTAACATTCCAAATGCATGTTTATTGTTGTAAGTGTTGCATTTAATGTGAAGTGGGGAAAATTTGCAGAGGAAGACCAGTTGCAGGAGGTGGTAGTGAGTGAGCTGGGGAAGCTCAGGGCAAGAAGTCCCGACGGTAAGGAGAAATTCCAGAAGGAGCAAGCAGCACTGGGTCTCAAATGAAACCTATAGCTAATCTCTCAGGCTTCATGTCAGGCCTGCGGTTTGTGAAGAGAGGCTGACCATACTCACACATGTCTCCCGAGGACGATCTGGGCTTTACCATCTTGTCTCAAGATGGAACATTCCCTCTAACTCTCCTGATGTTAGGATGGGGACCACCTGCACAGTCTTCCACCAGATCACTCTATCCTCTCTATAAGAGGCTCTGGAATACACATTTGGTACCCCACACAGCTGGGGATTATGTCAGAGGCTTGGGAGGAAAGATCAATGCCTTTAAAATGTGATTCTATTTGCAGCTGTTTCTTCAGCTCCACAGAGAGTGAGGTGGGATGGGAACTGAAACCAGGAAAGATGTGTGCAGAGTAAGAACACTGGCATAGTAGTCAGTCCAGGTATTATACTAATGAATACAGAGAGATAACAGAAGTGCCCACTTCAAACAGTGATTTATTTATTTAGAAATATTTCTTGAGCACTTTCCAGTTGTCAAGCTCAGAAAACATCAATGGGAAAAGATACACACAGGTACTCTTCTTCCAAGTTCAGATTCCAGTGGAGGAATGGGGGGGATGACATCTAAGGTTTAGAATTAAGCATCAGCTATTTAATCGCTCATTGACTTTTCATGGTCCTTTAAGGGTATCTACAATTAAGATAATTTGCACCTGATAGAATCCTATACCTTGTATAAGAAGTAGAAACATGCCCTCATCCCAAAACAAAATGCTACTTCCAGTTAACAACCACTTGCTAATAGAATTTTAGTTTTCTATTCTGGAGAAACACACAACTAAATGTTAAACACAAAATAAACTCACTGGCGCATTTGGAGGTTCTTTGACTCACAGTATTCTGTTAGAGATGTTCTTGCTTTCCTTCTCCTCTCCTCTCCTCTCCTCTCCTCTCCTCTCCTCTCCTCTCCTCTCCTC